>NC_092244.1:31400070-31415070 GCF_036320965.1 Panulirus ornatus | reverse complement strand
AAAATTCACAAAAGAGCTAATAGAGAAGGTCCAGAGGTTGGCAACATTGATGGTACCGACATTATAAAAAGCCGAGTTACAGGAATATGTCCGTTACAACGCTTTGAATTTGCCAACCCTGGATGAAAGAAGAGTGAGTAGTGACTTGATCATAATCTTTAAGTTTTTCAATAGATCGACAACGTGGAGAGTAAACACTTCGAGAGATGTGGTGGTAGATCCGGCTGAACGACCACAAGACGTAAGCTTAGCGACCAGAAGACGTGAGCTGAGCGACCAGAAGACGTAAGCTTAGCGACCAGAAGACGTAAGCTGAGCGACCAGAGGACGTGAGCTGAGCGACCAGAGGACGTGAGCTGAACGACCACAAGACGTAAGCTTAGCGACCAGAGGACGTGAGCTGAGCGACCAGAAGACGTAAGCTTAGCGACCAGAAGACGTAAGCTGAGCGACCAGAGGACGTGAGCTGAGCGACCAGAAGACGTAAGCTTAGCGACCAGAAGACGTGAGCTGAGCGACCAGAGGACGTGAACTGAGCGACCAGAAGACGTGAGCTTAGCGACCAGAAGACGTAAGCTGAGCGACCAGAAGACGTAAGCTGAGCGACCAGAAGACGTAAGCTGAGCGACCAGAAGACGTGAGCTTAGCGACCAGAAGACGTAAGCTGAGCGAGCAGAGGACGTGAACTGAGCGACCAGAAGACGTAAGCTTAGCGACCAGAAGACGTGAGCTGAGCGACCAGAGGACGTGAGCTGAGCGACCAGAAGACGTAAGCTTAGCGACCAGAAGACGTAAGCTGAGCGACCAGAAGACGTAAGCTTAGCGACCAGAAGACGTAAGCTGAGCGAGCAGAGGACGTGAACTGAGCGACCAGAAGACGTAAGCTTAGCGACCAGAAGACGTGAGCTGAGCGACCAGAGGACGTGAGCTGAGCGACCAGAAGACGTAAGCTTAGCGACCAGAAGACGTAAGCTGAGCGAGCAGAGGGCGTGAGCTGAGCGAACAGAGGACATAAGCAGATAGAGATGACTAAACCCAGATGCAGCCAGAAGGAATGTCGGACACAGCAAAGTGTTGATCTACAAGATGAAGAAGGTTTATATATGAGCAACATCACAAGGGTTTGTTTTCTTCTGAGACCAAGAACGACTCTGTCCCTCAACTGATGACGCAGGAGGAACGCTCACGAGCTGACCCTCGCACACATGACGCAGAATGAGACCATTCCAGGAAAGGTCTTCATAGAAATCATAATAAGATAAAATTATGGTCATTGTTAAAAGTCAACATCTCTGAAAAATTCATGTAAATCAGATGAACAGTTGCTGAGGTGAGCAGGGATGACAAGAGACTCTGAATAATATAGGCTCATCCTTCGTGTGTGGAAGACCTGAGCAATCATGAAGGTCTATTCATTTAACTTTATAGAAAAACTTGCAACATAAAGAGAAAATACACACAGCAGAGATCACTAGGGCGAGGAAGTGCTGGAGGTTAAACTTCCAGTGTTGCCACCAAGACTGAGGTGGTAGTCTGCTGACAATGTTGACAGTGACTGGGAGGGGCGGTTCCTGAGGAGGTCTGTACCTGCTGGTGGGTTCCTTGAGGTTGAGGTTGTAGAGGTGAACTGCTACATGGAGACGAGGGATCTCAGTGAGGGTGGCGGGCAACAAGTTCTTCCCTCTCCCTATACGTCCATCTTTCCAATCCTTCCTCTACTCATACAAGCTTTATTCTTCCATTTCCTCTATCTTTCATATTCTCTCAATTCTCACCATATGTTCTTCCCTTCCTCTCCCGTCGCCTCCTGTCTCTCCGACTCTCTCTCTCTCTCTCTCTCTCTCTCTCTCTCTCTCTCTCTCTCTCTCTCTCTCTCTCTCTCTCTCTCTCTCTCTCTCTCTCTCTCTCTCTCTCTCTCTCTCTCTCTCTCTCTCCCTGTCATTATAGCCACCACCAGCATGTCGTAATACCCATCTACATAAATCAATCTTCACTGGCCAGGTTGGCCAAGCCCCTACCATCACAAGACCTGGCTGTAGGGCCTCCTGCTGGCCAGGTTGGCCCAGCCCCTACCATCACGAGAGGGGGGCTGCAGGGCCTCCTGCTGGGTGAAGGGACAGCTGAAACACAGAGGAAGGGGTTAGCAGGTCAGGTTTGGTTGTGTATGAGGGAGTTAGGAGGTGGGGGAGATGGAACACGGGAGACAGGAACCATAAGCAGGTCATGTGAAGATGAGAGAACTTGTAAGTGAGATGACGAGATGAGAAAGTGAGGAGATAACTGAGAGGATAAGTGATAAATGATAAGTGAATAAGTAATTAGTGGAAAGGAGGAATTGATGGTGGGGTACACAGGACCTGATGAAGTGACAAGAAAACGACTGCATGAGGAAGTTAGTAGTATTGATCTCAGTGAGGAAGACATGTATTTACCTCAGTGAGGAAGACATGTATTGACCTCAGTGAGGAAGACATGTATTTACCTCAGACATGTATTTGCCTCGACAGCGAGGAAGATCTTTTACACAAAACCGGGAGTAGATCTCTTACAAAATATTACAAGAAAAGGATCATTTACGAGAGTGTTATTGTGTAGGATAACCTGAGGGAAACTTTACTGACCCAGTAATGATAGAATATGTACACCAGTCCTGGATCATTTACATACGGCAGGATGGTGGATCATTTACATACGGGAGGATGGTGGATCATTTACATACGGGAGGATGGTGGATCATTTACATTAGTGACGGGGTGGATCCCGTATGTAAGTGAGGAGGGATCATTTCTGTCTGTGGGGAAAGTGTGTGAGAGGCGATGGGTAACTTACATAGAAAAATGAGTAAGAATCATCAAGGGTGTGAGTGAGGGAGGAAGACTCACTTACAGGAGGAGGGAGTGAGGATCACTTACACGAGGAGGAAGGATTATTTACAGGAAGAGGAAGGATCATTTACATGAGGGAGAGGAAGGGGGATTTACGTAATGAGGGAGGAGTCATTTACGCTGTCGTGGTAGTGTGGGAGAGATAACATTACTTCTCAGGTAGAAGAGCAAACATCTACAAACATCGAGACACAAAGACTGTAGCTGCCAGAGTCAGCATGGTGGACGATGCTGGCCCACCTACACTACACACCACACCTGCATCATGTCTGGCCCACCTACACTACACACCACACCTGCATCATGTCTGGCCCACCTACACTACACACCACACCTGCATCACGTCTGGCCCACTTACACTACACACCACACCTGCATCATGTCTGGCCCACCTACACTACACACCACACCTGCATCACGTCTGGCCCACCTACACTACACTACCACACCTGCATCACGTCTGGCCCACCTACACTACACACCACACCTGCATCATGTCTGGCCCACCTACACTACACACCACACCTGCATCATGTCTGGCCCACCTACACTACACTACCACACCTGCATCACGTCTGGCCCACCTACACTACACACCACACCTGCATCATGTCTGGCCCACCTACACTACACACCACACCTGCATCACGTCTGGCCCACCTACACTACACATCACACCTGCATCACGTCTGGCCCACCTACACTACACACCACACCTGCATCATGTCTGGCCCACCTACACTACACACCACACCTGCATCACGTCTGGCCCACCTACACTACACACCACACCTGCATCACGTCTGGCCCACCTACACTACACTCACACCTGCATCACGTCTGGCCCACCTACACTACACATCACACCTGCATCACGTCTGGCCCACCTACACTACACACCACACCTGCATCACGTCTGGCCCACCTACACTACACACCACACCTGCATCACGTCTGGCCCACCTACACTACACACCACACCTGCATCATGTCTGGCCCACCTACACTACACATCACACCTGCATCACGTCTGGCCCACCTACACTACACACCACACCTGCATCACGTCTGGCCCACCTACACTACACACCACACCTGCATCATGTCTGGCCCACCTACACTACACACCACACCTGCATCATGTCTGGCCCACCTACACTACACACCACACCTGCATCACGTCTGGCCCACCTACACTACACACCACACCTGCATCATGTCTGGCCCACCTACACTACACACCACACCTGCATCATGTCTGGCCCACCTACACTACACACCACACCTGCATCACGTCTGGCCCACCTACACTACAAACCACACCTGCATCATGTCTGGCCCACCTACACTACACACCACACCTGCATCATGTCTGGCCCACCTACACTACACACCACACCTGCATCACGTCTGGCCCACCTACACTACACACCACACCTGCATCATGTCTGGCCCACCTACACTACACACCACACCTGCATCACGTCTGGCCCACCTACACTACACACCACACCTGCATCACGTCTGGCCCACCTACACTACACATCACACCTGCATCATGTCTGGCCCACCTACACTACACACCACACCTGCATCACGTCTGGCCCACCTACACTACACACCACACCTGCATCACGTCTGGCCCACCTACACTACACACCACACCTGCATCACGTCTGGCCCACCTACACTACACACCACACCTGCATCACGTCTGGCCCACCTACACTACACACCACACCTGCATCATGTCTGGCCCACCTACACTACACACCACACCTGCATCATGTCTGGCCCACCTACACTACACACCACACCTGCATCATGTCTGGCCCACCTACACTACACACCACACCTGCATCACGTCTGGCCCACCTACACTACACACCACACCTGCATCACTTACCTTTATGTTTCTAAGTGTTCTACCAGCCTGTGTACCTCTTCCTGGTGTCACTTCGCCGGTGGTAGTGGACTGTGCCGGTGTGGACGGTGATGTTAACCCAGCTCTTCCACATGGTAAACCTCCACATGGTAAACCTCCACACGGTAAACCTCCACATGGTAAACCTCCACATGGTAAACCTCCACACGGTAAACCTCCACATGGTAAACCTCCACATGGTAAACCTCCACATGGTAAACCTCCACACGGTAAACCTCCACACGGTAAACCTCCACATGGTAAACCTCCACATGGTAAACCTCCACATGGTAAACCTCCACACGGTAAACCTCCACATGGTAAACCTCCACACGGTAAATCTCCACACGGTAAACCTCCACATGGTTGATATGTTGCACAACACCAGCCTTACTGAACACACCAGAGTCCTTTGTGAGGCACTGTCACCTCTCCACACACCAGCACCCCTGCACACACCAGCACCCCTGCACACACCAGCACCCCCTGCACACACCAGCACCCCCTGCACACACCAGCACCCCTGCACACACCAGCACCCCTGCACACACCAGCACCCCTGCACACACCAGCACCCCTGCACACACCAGGACCCCTGCACACACCAGCACCCCTGCACACACCAGCACCCCTGCACACACCAGCACCCCTGCACACACCAGCACCCCTGCACACACCAGCACCCCCTGCACACACCAGCACCCCCTGCACACACCAGCACCCCTGCACACACCAGCACCCCTGCACACACCAGCACCCCTGCACACACCAGCACCCCTGCACACACCAGCACCCCTGCACACACCAGCACCCCCTGCACACACCAGCACCCCTGCACACACCAGCACCCCCTGCACACACCAGCACCCCTGCACACACCAGCACCCCCTGCACACACCAGCACCCCTGCACACACCAGCACCCCTGCACACACCAGCACCCCTGCACACACCAGCACCCCTGCACACACCAGCACCCCTGCACACACCAGCACCCCCTGCACACACCAGCACCCCTGCACACACCAGCACCCCTGCACACACCAGCACCCCTGCACACACCAGCACCCCTGCACACACCAGGACCCCTGCACACACCAGCACCCTTCCTCATACACACTATCCACACACTGGACCCCTCCACGCACCGCTGCCCATTCAACTCACCCTCCTCACAGCCACTGTAACTTAAACATCTTCCATCATCATATGAAACCTTCTGCTTTACTCTCCTGTCTCCATCTACGGTGGTGGGTGAGAAGGAGTCGTCACCAGTTAAGCGGGTGTTGTAACTGGTTGTTGGAGCGGTATAACGGAGAGAGGGACACATTTAGACAAGAGCAACAACAACAACAACAACAACAACAACAACAACAACATGAGATAGCCCAGGGACAGTGAGCTACTGAAAGTGCAGGATCATGGTGAGGGAGAGGTCAGGTAGGTCGAGCAATGCAAGACGGGTCATGGTAGGTGATGCTGGTGAGGATGCCAGATGAAGCAGCAGCAGCGCGTGGGAGAAGTGCTCAGCCTACGTGTGGTGCCTCCATACCTGGCTGGTTGGCTGTGTGGGCTGTGTGTGGTGCCTGCATACCTGGCTGGTTGGCTGTGTGGGCTGTGTGTGGTGCCTGCATACCTGGCTGGTTGGCTGTGTGGGCTGTGTGGTGCCTGCATACCTGGCTGGTTGGCTGTGTGGGCTGTGCGTGGTGCCTGCATACCTGGCTGGTTGGCTGTGTGGGCTGTGTGGTGCCTGCATACCTGGCTGGTTGGCTGTGTGGGCTGTGTGGTGCCTGCATACTTGGCTGGTTGGCTGTGTGGGCTGTGTGTGGTGCCTGCATACCTGGCTGGTTGGCTGTGTGGTGCCTGCATACCTGGCTGGTTGGCTGTGTGGGCTGTGTGGTGTCTGCATACCTGGTTGGTTGGCTGTGTACCTGGCTGGTTGGCTGTGTGGGATTTATGCCCATCACTACGTGGACCAAAGTGTAGACCTAGCCGTTCCTCATCTCGTAGTGCTGGTCCACCGCAGGAGACGTGCGCAGGAGACTGGCTAGGTAAGGCCACATGTGCGCAGTGCGTCGGTATCAGAGATTGTCCACACACACACACACACACACACACCAGTGCCTCCGCTACGCAATATACGCCAGACGCAACGTCAACGTGTTCGAATATAAACACTCTGGCATCTAAAAGTATTTTCAATGTGAATATTCGCAGGTGATAATATTTGCTGGTCCTGATGTTCACGAATATCGTAATATTTCCCGATTTTGACCTTCGAATATTACAGTATTTCCATTCCTCATGTTCACTGTAGTGTCTGCCTGTAACAGTCACAGATCTTATCTTCATGATTCACGGGTCATGATGTTCATGGGCTACATGATTCACGGGTCATGATGTTCATGGGCTACATGATTCACGGGTCATGATTCTCGTGGTTGCATGATTCCCGCCACAGAGGTCTCTGTCTGCACCATTACACACATTGTCACTGATTCAACTCACATGTTGCAGCTGACGTGCTGCAGGGAACATACTGTAGCAAATGTATGAGCCTGTTGTATACTGTAGCAGGTGTATGAGCGTGTTGTATACTGTAGCAGGTGTATGAGCGTGTTGTATACTGTAGTAGATGTATGAGCGTGTTGTATACTGTAGCAGATGTATGAGAGTGTTGTATAAGATGTATCTACGATCAGCCACTGTACTCACCACACAGCAAGTGTCATCTTAACATGGGATTTGCACTGTGAATCAACATCTTCATCTGGTAATCAATGGATGGTAATGGTGGGGACTGAGGGAGGCAGATGTGGCACAGACAGGTTCAGGAACAGATCATGTGTGTGTGTGTGTGTGTGTGTACCAGACGTACATACATTCTATGTGTGTGTGTGTGTGTGTGTACCAGACGTACATACATCCTATGTGTGTGTGTGTGTGTGTACCAGACGTACAGACATCCTATGTGTGTGTGTGTGTGTGTACCAGACGTACATACATCCTATGTGTGTGTGTGTGTGTGTACCAGACGTACAGACATCCTATGTGTGTGTGTGTGTGTGTACCAGACGTACATACATCCTATGTGTGTGTGTGTGTGTGTACCAGACGTACATACATCCTATGTGTGTGTGTGTGTGTGTGTACCAGACGTACATACATCCTATGTGTGTGTGTGTGTGTGTGTACCAGACGTACATACATCCTACAGTAAACAGAAAACCTCGTAATATTCCTGCTTCAACTTCATTTTCCTCAGTGGTTCAGACCTGAAGCAAATTACTTGTTCATCTGTCCACAGGAGGAGGTGAAGCCTGGCCTCGAGTGGATAGACAGATAATGGTCTTCATAGACAGGTGTGCACACCACACTGTCCTGGTCTTCATAGACAGGTGTGCACACCACACTGTCCTGGTCTTCATAGACAGGTGTGCTCACCACACTGTCCTGGTCTTTATATTATATCATATCATACCATCTTAACTATAATGATTAGTTACAATTTAAGTAGGAAGTTACGACCCCCTGAGCAGGACAGTACGACCCCTTGAGCAGGACGGTACGACCCCTGAGCAGGACGGTACGACCCCATGAGCAGGACAGTACGACCCCCTGAGCAGGACGGTACGACCCCCTGAGCAGGACGGTACGACCCCTGAGCAGGACGGTACGACCCCCTGAGCAGGACGGTACGACCCCCTGAGCAGGACGGTACGACCCCTGAGCAGGACGGTACGACCCCCTGAGCAGGACGGTACGACCCCTGAGCAGGACGGTACGACCCCCTGAGCAGGACGGTACGACCCCCTGAGCAGGACGGTACGACCCCCTGAGCATTACTGCAAGACGCGTCGTGGCAATGTGTCATACCGTCGTGTTCCAGGGTACCGTCCTGTTTCCATCATGCTCAGGCCGGGGCTGCCTGTGGCCTCTCCATGATGCTCAGGCCGGGGCTGCCTGTGGTCTCTCCATCATGCTCAGGCCGGGGCTGCCTGTGGTCTCTCCATCATGCTCAGGCCGAGGCTGCCTGTGGCCTCTCCATGATGCTCAGGCCGGGGCTGCCTGTGGTCTCTCCATCATGCTCAGGCCGGGGCTGCCTGTGGTCTCTTCATCATGCTCAGGTTTCTGGCCAGGGAGAGGCAGGTGTCAGACCTCATCTTGTACACGAGGGTAAGTCATGTTGATAAGGCAAAGACAACCAAGCAACCTCATTTTCCTCATGAAGCCAAGCTCAATTAGCCTCATAAAACCCTCGAGAAAAATGAGGCAAACCTCCAACGCTGCACTCACGTACCATAATGTAGGCGTCTTCAGTACGCTCCGGGAGAGAGAGAGAGAGAGAGAGAGAGAGAGAGAGAGAGAGAGAGAGAGAGAGAGAGAGAGAGAGAGAGAGAGAGAGAGAGAGAGAGGCACTGTTGTAGTACCCTACCATCAGTCATCTCCCACACCACACCGAGGAGAGGACATGTGTATCATGGCCAGACCCCTGGCCAGGCCACAAGCCATTCTTATATACTTGATTTCTCGCCTTTATGTTTTCTGTATAACAATTTCTTTATTATTAATATTATTATCATTATTATTATTATTATCATTATTATTATTACTAATATTATCATTACTATTATCATTATCATTATTATTATTATTATTTTCATTATTAGTATCATTATCATTATTGTCATTACTATCATTATCATCATCATCATTATCATCATTATTATTGATCATTATCATAATGATGATGATCATAAACATTTGTATCCCTGCTCCTGCTACAGTCACCATGGTATGTAGTGATGATTTGTTCTTTAAAGTCGTTCTCAATATAACATCTGTATAGGTGGAGGTCAGGTCATCATGTGATAAGGGAAGAGTCTACACAGGTGGAGGTCAGGTCATCATGTGATAAGGGAAGTGTCTACAGATGTGGAGGTCAGGTCATCATGTGATAAGGGAAGAGTCTACACATGTGGAGGTCAGGTCATCATGTGATAAGGGAAGTGTCTACAGATGTGGAGGTCAGGTCATCATGTGATAAGGGAAGAGTCTACACATGTGGAGGTCAGGTCATCATGTGATGTGCCATGGCTTCCCTGCGCTACTGACTCATGATGTTCGTGTGTGTTTACTTCACCTGCCTCACTCACCCTGCTTCATACAGACCGAAGCCCAGAGTGATCCAGACCTTCACC
Organism: Panulirus ornatus; assembly: GCF_036320965.1. Lineage (NCBI taxonomy): Eukaryota > Metazoa > Arthropoda > Malacostraca > Decapoda > Palinuridae > Panulirus > Panulirus ornatus. Next base: position 31,405,061 of record NC_092244.1, on the reverse strand, counting down.
ATCACTGACTGGACCTTCACCATCACTGACTGGACCTTCACCATCACTGACTGGACCTTCACCATCACTGACTGGACCTTCACCATCACTGACTAGACCTTCACCATCGCTGACTGGACCTTCACCATCACTGACTGGACCTTCACCATCACTGACTGGACCTTCACCATCACTGACTGGACCTTCACCATCACTGACTAGACCTTCACCATCACTGACTAGACCTTCACCATCGCTGACTAGACCTTCACCATCACTGACTAGACCTTCACCATCACTGACTGGACCTTCACCATCACTGACTGGACCTTCACCATCACTGACTGGACCTTCACCATCACTGACTGGACCTTCACCATCACTGACTGGACCTTCACCATCGCTGACTGGACCTTCACCATTACTGACTGGACCTTCACCATCACTGAACCTTCACCATCACTGACTGGACCTTCACCATCACTGACTGGACCTTCACCATCACTGACTGGACCTTCACCATCGCTGACTGGACCTTCACCATCACTGACTGGACCTTCACCATCACTGACTGGACCTTCACCATCACTGACTGGACCTTCACCATCACTGACTGGACCTTCACCATCACTGACTGGACCTTCACCATCATCTTTTCTTCGTTCTATCTTTACGTTCCTCAGAGTGAGCGACTTACGTGAGTCAGGAGGAATTATTGCAGCTCCACCGCCTGAGCAATTTAGGTTCTGGTCCATCATGTTAGGAGCCACGCCAGGCTGGATCGAATCTCAGGAAAGTTGTCTCTATTCCCTGAGGTCATCAAATATTTCGTTCTCTTATACCGAAGGTTCCACACTGATGGACTGAAGTCTTCATCAACACAAGGCTTTAAATGTTACCACACCTGAAGAACGAAGGAGAGAAGAGGAAAACATCCAAGTTAAGATGTTGAAAACTTAGCTTTTAAAATGTGGCAGATGGCATTTGTTCTGGAGGATCTGAGAAAACAGAGTCACAAGACTTATTTTCTCATGAATTACAAAAATGACTTCAATGAAAACTTATGTTTACCCATGCTAGAATGACACTATGCACCCTGTGTCATGTCATCATTACTGACGAACAGTACCCAGGTCTGTCTGTCACCAGCTCACAGGTCCAGAGACCTGAGGGAACACCTGACAACCAATATTTTGAGATCATTTTGGTAACATTTGTTGTATAGTTTAAGGTGAATTTCCGCTCCTCTCTGCCGTGGGTGTAACAGATATATTAACCATGGCTTATGAGTTATCCACACAGCCGCTGAAAACTGGTTACAAATAATTCAACATAGATCAACAACGCATACCACATACACACTTCATAAACCCAACACCATGCACAACATGCGCTAATGACAACCGCCACATGAGTACTACGTAAACCCAACACCATGCACAACATACGCGAATGACAACCACCACATGAGTACTACGTAAACCCAACACCATGCACAACATACGCGAATGACAACCGCCATATGAGTACTACGTAAACCCAACACCATGCACAACATACGCGAATGACAACCACCACATACCTACAACATAAACCAACCAGAAGCAGCAGCCAAAACCACACGAGCTGGGCAGTAAAAGGCTTCAACCACCTTCAGGCCAATCCACACGACATAATCCAACTGAGTAACTGATTAACTGAATACATTGAAAATTGACTAACCCGAGCTAGAAAGAAAAAAATGTGACATAAACCAACTGAAATCAAGAAAAAGATCACACACACACACACACACACACACACACACACACACACACACACACACACACACACACATGCACGCGCGCACGCACACACACACGTCTGCGGAGTCTTCCCAAAATGTGTGCGGTGAGCAGTGGAGTGCCCCCGGGGGCTGTGCTGAGCCGTCGCTCTTCGTGATGTATGTCTTGCCAGCAGGTGTGGACTCCCACCTGACCACGTTCGCAGATGATGGCATGAAGGAAGTAAAAGCAACGAAAGATTACATTACCAACACACAAGAGGACCAGGACAGATAGACTTCAGTTCAGCCAGAGTAGATATAAAGACGATAAGATAAGACCTCGAGATGGTTACCATCCAGCTGGAAATAAGAGACAAGAATCGAGATGTGAAGAAGACCCGTGAGTCGACATCGCCCTCCCTCAGCCTGTCGCCAGAGTCCTATCTCAGGTGACCAGTTCAGGAGAGCAAGAGTCTGCTGGCAAATATGAAGATGGATTTCAGGTTCTTAGAGAAGGAATCATTCCTCAAACTGCTCACATCTTACATGTGACCTGCACTCGAACATCCCATGTAAAGTTGGTCACTGTAACTAAAGAAACGCAAAGAGCTAATAGAGGAGGTCCAGAGGAGAGCAACAAAGATAGGATCAGAATTAAGAGAGTTGAGTTAAAGGGAAAGTCCCCTAGATTTGCTCACCTTGGAAGAGAGAAGAGTGAGGCGTAACCTGACCACAACCTTAAAAGTCTGTTAAAGAGATTGGTGACACACGACGAACCTCACGAATCTGCTTCTCACAACCTGTGGATGTTGTGAAGGTGCCGCCATTATGGAAGGAGAGAGAGAGAGAGAGAGAGAGAGAGAGAGAGAGAGAGAGAGAGAGAGAGAGAGAGAGAGAGAGAGCTGGCAAGAGCCAAATAAGAGAGAAGACAATTTGCAAATATAAGACAACAGACACCGGTTTTGTTCAATCTATCTGAGCGAAATGAATGGATTTTCTTGATTAATAAAGGCAGCTTCTCTTCTTGGCTCGGGTTCACAAGCTCGAGTTAATGAAAGACGAAAGTAATTTCTGTTGATTAAACCCCGTCCCAGGTGCACTGAGCAGTAGCTCTGTTATATACACCGTCCCAGGTGCACTGAGCAGTGGCTCTGTTGTATACCCCGTCCCAGGTGCACTGAGCAGTAGCTCTGTTGTATACCCCGTCCCAGGTGCACTGAGCAGTGGCTCTGTTGTATACACCGTCCCAGGTGCACTGAGCAGTAGCTCTGTTGTATACACCGTCCCAGGTGCACTGAGCAGTAGCTCTGTTGTATACACCGTCCCAGGTGCACTGAGCAGTAGCTCTGTTGTATACACCGTCCCAGGTGCACTGAGCAGTGGCTCTGTTGTATACACGTTCCAGGTGCACTGAGCAGTAGCTCTGTTGTATACCCCGTTCCAGGTGCACTGAGCAGTAGCTCTGTTGTATACACCGTCCCAGGTGCACTGAGCAGTAGCTCTGTTGTATACACCGTCCCAGGTGCACTGAGCAGTGGCTCTGTTGTATACACCGTCCCAGGTGCACTGAGCAGTGGCTCTGTTGTATACCCCGTCCCAGGTGCACTGAGCAGTGGCTCTGTTGTATACACCGTCCCAGGTGCACTGAGCAGTAGCTCTGTTGTATACACCGTCCCAGGTGCACTGAGCAGTGGCTCTGTTGTATACACCGTCCCAGGTGCACTGAGCAGTGGCTCTGTTGTATACACCGTCCCAGGTGCACTGAGCAGTGGCTCTGTTGTATACCCCGTCCCAGGTGCACTGAGCAGTGGCTCTGTTGTATACACCGTCCCAGGTGCACTGAGCAGTGGCTCTGTTGTATACCCCGTCCCAGGTGCACTGAGCAGTGGCTCTGTTGTATACCCCGTCCCAGGTGCACTGAGCAGTAGCTCTGTTGTATACCCCGTCCCAGGTGCACTGAGCAGTAGCTCTGTTGTATACACCGTCCCAGGTGCACTGAGCAGTGGCTCTGTTGTATACCCCGTCCCAGGTGCACTGAGCAGTGGCTCTGTTGTATACACCGTCCCAGGTGCACTGAGCAGTAGCTCTGTTGTATACACCGTCCCAGGTGCACTGAGCAGTAGCTCTGTTGTATACCCCGTCCCAGGTGCACTGAGCAGTGGCTCTGTTGTATACCCCGTCCCAGGTGCACTGAGCAGTAGCTCTGTTGTATACACCGTCCCAGGTGCATTGAGCAGTGGCTCTGTTGTATACCCCGTCCCAGGTGCACTGAGCAGTAGCTCTGTTGTATACCCCGTTCCATGTGCACTGAGCAGTGGCTCTGTTGTATACCCCGTTCCATGTGCACTGAGCAGTGGCTCTGTTGTATACACCGTCCCAGGTGCACTGAGCAGTGGCTCTGTTGTATACCCCGTCCCAGGTGCACTGAGCAGTGGCTCTGTTGTATACCCCGTCCCAGGTGCACTGAGCAGTGGCTCTGTTGTATACACCGTCCCAGGTGCACTGAGCAGTGGCTCTGTTGTATACCCCGTCCCAGGTGCACTGAGCAGTGGCTCTGTTGTATACCCCGTCCCAGGTGCACTGAGCAGTGGCTCTGTTGTATACCCCGTCCCAGGTGCACTGAGCAGTAGCTCTGTTGTATACCCCGTCCCAGGTGCACTGAGCAGTGGCTCTGTTGTATACCCCGTCCCAGGTGCACTGAGCAGTGGCTCTGTTGTATACCCCGTCCCAGGTGCACTGAGCAGTGGCTCTGTTGTATACCCCGTCCCAGGTGCACTGAGCAGTAGCTCTGTTGTATACACCGTCCCAGGTGCACTGAGCAGTAGCTCTGTTGTATACCCCGTCCCAGGTGCACTGAGCAGTAGCTCTGTTGTATACACCGTCCCAGGTGCACTGAGCAGTGGCTCTGTTGTATACCCCGTCCCAGGTGCACTGAGCAGTAGCTCTGTTGTATACACCGTCCCAGGTGCACTGAGCAGTGGCTCTGTTGTATACCCCGTCCCAGGTGCACTGAGCAGTGGCTCTGTTGTATACCCCGTCCCAGGTGCACTGAGCAGTGGCTCTGTTGTATACACCGTCCCAGGTGCACTGAGCAGTAGCTCTGTTGTATACACCGTCCCAGGTGCACTGAGCAGTGGCTCTGTTGTATACCCCGTTCCATGTGCACTGAGCAGTGGCTCTGTTGTATACCCCGTTCCATGTGCGGTGCTCGACTGCATCTCAGAGAATAACTGATACTCTGTACATT
>NC_092244.1:31297570-31395070 GCF_036320965.1 Panulirus ornatus | reverse complement strand
TGACCAAAGTTCTGGGAACATCTCGTAGATGATGGTTCTTTCAGACACTATACTTCTCTAATGGGGAAAGTGAGACAGACAAAAAACCTTCCTAATTCTTTTCATTGTTTACAGACCACAGGAAAGATATAGTGATCCTCACTCTATGTTCCATACACATCATAACTACACCATCAAGATGGTGATGGAGGCAGCATACATGAGCATGGTGAACCAGACCACATGCAGGCTGACAGTACATGAGCATAACGGGCAATTGTGTAGCATCACACGTAAGGCAAGCATGAGAGGGAATGTACCAGCTCTTCCCTGGTGGGTGGTGTGTGTGTGTGTGTGTGTGTGTGTCTTCATTGTTCCCCAGGCCTCCATACCCAGCTGTAAAGGTCAATATTGCCATTAGAATAGCGTTGAAAGGATTATCTTGCTCCACTGTTCCTTCACTCTTCTGTTCTGGCGACACTACAGCTGCTCACTTAAGAGTAAAGTGACTTATTTTGTTTCTGTGTTTACTTTTAACTTCAACCTCAGATGATTCTAACATTACATCATCCCTGGCGTTCCCCTGTGCTCCTCACTGCTATCTCTCTCTCTCTCTGTACAGTTCAAAATACACTTATTCTTCAGCTCTCACCTTCCCATCACCTTACACATCTTGACTCTCACTGTCTTGTCTCTAAATTATCAACATGGCTTCCTCAAGGCCTTCCACCCTCATTCTGTTCGCTTGGGTCAGCCTCTTCCTCTTTCACTATCACTAACGGTGTGCCTCAGGGCTCTGTCCTGTCTCCTCCTCTCTTCCACATTCTATCAAAAATTTCTCTTCATCAGAGGATGTGCAGCCCAGTCACACGCGGACGACCTACCAATACATTCCTCAACCTCTCCCACACTCTCATGATCCTCATTTGTTTGGTGCAAGTCTCGTTACGTCACAACCACCTTCATAAAATCAGATATCCCAACAGGAAGCTTCACACTAGTTACGTTTAATGCCACTAACAACAAAATATCATCTCATTTCTTTTCCTAAAACCCCATCACAACTTCCTCGTCTCCTTTGATGGTTCTGTAATGCCACCACCACACAATAAACATGACTGGCATCAACGTGACATGTGATTCATCTTGGAAATGCACTATCACACAAATAGCCAAGTCTGCCTCGAAGGCACCAGGAATCGTACACATACATCGAGAGGTGTTCTACCTGACGGTTGTTCCAGTTATATGAATGCGTGATCCGTCCTTGTGTGGAGTACAGCTCCCACATCTGGTGAGGCTCCCACTCATCAGCCTAACTTGACGGAGTCGAGTCCAAAGCAATCCAGCTTGCTGACTCTCCCAATCTGGGCTCAAAATTTGACCCAGTTTCTCTACTCCACATTGCCTCTTGTCTCTCCCTCAGCTACATGTATCATTCTGGTATCTGCTCTCGATAACTGGCTTGTTGTGTGACCTCGCCATTTGTCAGATCTGGCACTACTGGGCGAGCCACTACCTCACATGATTAGTGTCTGGTCGCTGGCAACTCCAGGACGGTTGTAATGATGTTTCTTTTCTTACACCGCCAAACTTTGGAACTTTTTACCTTCTCATGTTTTGCTGAGCAGCTACAGTACGTTACCCATTCTGTAAAAGCAGGTTTTCCACTTCTTCCAAAACTTTTAGATGAATTTCTCTGTTTTCTCTGTACTTTGCCAACTTTTCAGTCTTTTCCTTATTACATATACAGTGTGGCTGTGAGTCGATCCTTGAACAGAGAGGAACAGGTAATTGGAGGCCCTAAGGATGTATAACAAGGTTATCTGCTTTCATGATATTAGAATATCTTAGATAATAACAGGATAGTAAAGCAGAAGGTACCTCCTGCTCCACCACTCCCTCTGGCTCAATAGATAACAGAAGCAAAAAATTGAGAGGGAGGACCCCGTAGTACTGAGGGTATGTTGCCCTGGAAATTCTACAGTAAGATGTAGACTGAAGACGTCCTCCACCATCTTGGTAGAGCGGGCGTCCCCGGGTGTGAGGCTCATATCTGAAATGTAGAAAAAAAAAACCACGTATAGATCAAGTTAGCAGTTTTAATCCTGTCTACCCAGACCCACATATCTTCAGTGTTAATGGCTGTCAGTGTAGTGGTTGTCTGGCTGCGTTGTGGAAGAAAAAGTCATCAAAGCTGACCATTAAAAAAAATCCCTCCCATCCTTTCCGTTTATCCGGCCTTTATCTGACCTTTATCCGGCCATTACCCGGCTACTTGGTAGTTAATGTGGTGGTCGACTGTCACGGAAATAAGGCAACATTTTTTCACGTAATGACCTGGAAACATCTCTACTGCATGTTGTCTGGTCCTCAAGGGTCAGTATTATGGAATCCATGTTACTTCCAACATTTGAGAGGCTCAGGGTGTTCGCTGGCTGTATCATTGCTAGTATGTGAGGCTCAGGGTGTTCGCTGGCTGTATCATTGCTAGTATGTGAGGCTCAGGGTGTTCGCTGGCTGTATCATTGCTAGTATGTGAGGCTCAGGGTGTTCGCTGGCTGTATCATTGCTAGTATGTGAGGCTCAGGTGTTCGCTGGCTGTATCATTGCTAGTATGTGAGGCTCAGGGTGTTCGCTGGCTGTATCATTGCTAGTATGTGAGGCTCAGGGTGTTCGCTGGCTGTATCATTGCTAGTATGTGAGGCTCAGGGTGTTCGCTGGCTGTATCATTGCTAGTATGTGAGGCTCAGGGTGTTCGCTGGCTGTATCATTGCTAGTATGTGAGGCTCAGGGTGTTCGCTGGCTGTATCATAGCTAGTATGTGAGGCTCAGGGTGTTCGCTGGCTGTATCATTGCTAGTATGTGAGGCTCAGGGTGTTCGCTGGCTGTATCATTGCTAGTATGTGAGGCTCAGGGTGTTCGCTGGCTGTATCATTGCTAGTATGTGAGGCTCAGGGTGTTCGCTGGCTGTATCATTGCTAGTATGTGAGGCTCAGGCTGTTCGCTGGCTGTATCATTGCTAGTATGTGAGGCTCAGGGTGTTCGCTGGCTGTATCATTGCTAGTATGTGAGGCTCAGGCTGTTCGCTGGCTGTATCATTGCTAGTATGTGAGGCTCAGGCTGTTCGCTGGCTGTATCATTGCTAGTATGTGAGGCTCAGGCTGTTCGCTGGCTGTATCATTGCTAGTATGTGAGGCTCAGGCTGTTCGCTGGCTGTATCATTGCTAGTATGTGAGGCTCAGGCTGTTCTCTGGCTGTATCATTGCTAGTATGTGAGGCTCAGGCTGTTCGCTGGCCGTATCATTGCTAGTATGTGAGGCTCAGGGTGTTCGCTGGCTGTATCATTGCTAGTATGTGAGTCTCAGGCTGTTCGCTGGCTGTATCATAGCTAGTATGTGAGGCTCAGGCTGTTCGCTGGCTGTATCATTGCTAGTATGTGAGGCTCAGGGTGTTCGCTGGCTGTATCATTGCTAGTATGTGAGGCTCAGGCTGTTCTCTGGCTGTATCATTGCTAGTATGTGAGGCTCAGGCTGTTCGCTGGCTGTATCATTGCTAGTATGTGAGGCTCAGGGTGTTCGCTGGCTGTATCATTGCTAGTATGTGAGGCTCAGGGTGTTCGCTGGCTGTATCATTGCTAGTATGTGAGGCTCAGGCTGTTCGCTGGCTGCGTTGCTGCTGGTTTACCATCATTACTGGACCATGAATGTGGTTTATTGGTTTACAGAGAGCGGTTTATCCATTATAACAGAGGGCATTACCAGGGATGACCTTGTGTCATAACATTAAGCTAATCACTCGCCACGAACATCGAACCCTCAGTTCTCTGTTGACACAAAGATAATATCTGTTCTGACTCTAACTTTAGGACAACAGATAACTTATATCTAACTTATGCACAAGAGAGTCTGTCTTCAAGATAATATACTTCCCTGACAAGGATAAGTTAGCTCCTGTGCTAGACCCAATGGCCATAACACACACACACACACACACACACACTCTCCCTGATCTCCCATGTTACTGTATAACATTAGCTTATCTGTATTCTTACCTTTAACTTCTTGAGCACGACTGCACGACCCTTGAGCACGACGGCACGACCCTTGAGCACGACGGTGTGACCCTTGAGCAACACATCACGACCCTCAGCAGGGCAATACGACCCTTCAGGACGACAGTGCAACGCGTGGGTATGTTAGGTTATCATCTCGCTGAAGGTCGTACCGTTGTGCTCAGTGATTCAACTGTCGTACTCAAGGGTCGTACCGCCGTACTCAAGGGTCGTACCGTCGTGCTCAAGAGTCGTAACATCGTACTCAAGGGTCGTACCGTCGCGCTCAAGGGTCGTACCTTCGTGTCAAGAGTACGACCCTTGCCAGGTGGTGCTTCACCTGTACATAATGAGGTACAATGAGTGAGTCAATTGTATTATGGTCCTGTCCTCTCATCTCACACCTGTACCTGTAGATTACCTGAAACTCTATATGTTACCTGTACATCTATATATCACCTGTACATCTATACATCACCTGTACATCTATATATCACCTGTACATCTATATATCACCTGTACATCTATATGCTAACTGTACATCTATATATCACATGTACATCTATATATCACCTGTACATCTATATATCACCTGTACATCTATATATCACCTGTACATCTATATATCACCTGTACATCTATATATCACATGTACATCTATATATCACCTGTACATCTATATATCACCTGTACATCTATATATCACCTGTACATCTATATATCACCTGTACATCTATATATCACATGTACATCTATATATCACCTGTACATCTATATATCACCTGTACATCTATATATCACCTGTACATCTATATATCACCTGTACATCTATATGCTAACTGTACATCTATATATTACGTCTACCTCTATATCTAAATGCATTGCCGCTTACAGTACAGGTCATTATATGACGGTAATTACTTCATGATAATGTGGTCCATAATTACAAATGTCGCATAGAAATCATTAGTCATATCTTTTTATCATAAATCGTAAAACAATAAACAATTACATTTATTCCCTGCACATTAAGGTATCATTACCACAACGATTACAGCTATGTTAGGAAACTTGATCTATCGTGACTGTGTACCACACCTGCGGCAGCCAAGTCTATCACTGATGACCACAGAGATGACCTGTGTGCCGAGCAGGTCAAGCTATTTTTACCCAGGTAATTACGTTGTGCCAGGCAGGTCAAACAATGATCACAGCAGTAACGTCACATGTGCCAAGAAAATTATCACTGATTACAGCGATAATTAAACTTTGGCCAAACAGGTTAAACACGATCACCGCAACGATTACATTGAGACCAGGCAAACTAACCATTGATTACCGCCATAATTACACCTGTGATCATACATGAAGCTAGAATTACCCTAATAAAACTTTGGCCAACTTCAAAATGTCGCCACAATATTTATCACATGTAAAGGTCATGACCTCCCCTGTGGTGCTGGCGGCTACTCCCTCCCGCCTCTTCGCTGTCAACATCAATTATGAACAAAACATCAAGACATCAGGAGTTGGGGAAAGATTGAGAGACAAAATGCCTCCTGCTAGCGAGAGTGATCCACAATCTTACAGGAAGATGTGTGCAGTGATGGTGGCACCTGCTGGACGTGGAGGATGTCAAGCCTCAGACTAGTTGGACGTGAGAAGTGGTGTGCCACAGGGATCAGTCTTAGCCCCTTGTATGTTGATGATGTCATACGTACTAGAACCAGCAAGGTTCAAGTTGATCTGCTCATCACTCGACACACACGGGTGAGAGATGTTCACCTCAGCCAACACAGGACACTATAAGGTGCATCGGTAGCCAGAGCTTCTAAGTTAGGGTCAGCCACAGAAAATGGGAAGTACCACTCTGATTGTATGACTCATTTTGTTGTCTGACTGTGAGAGTTAGTGGTGCCAGTGTGAAACCTTCCTGTGACCGTACACTGTAACGAGCCACTGTCCACTGTAACGAGCCACTGTGGGTTTGATCCGTTCGAGTGAGTCTACTCGTCCGGCTTGGAGGGTGAGCCACCAGGTCATACCCCGCCTACACTCACACTTTACAACCAGACCAACAGCTGAGTGAAAGGAAAACATATGGAAGTTTGACCACTAGATGCCGCTTCAGCGTCCCTCCCTTCTGGGTGAGGGTGCTTACCTATATTGGCTGATCTGGGCTATATCTGCTTACCCACTGGCCTGGTGAGGCCACACACTCCACAGTGACCAACCCTGTAGCCACACACTCTACAGTGACCAACCCGGTAGCCACACACTCCACAGTGACCAACCCGGTAGCCACACACTCCACAGTGACCAACTCCGTAGCCACACACTCCACAGTGACCAACCCGGTAGCCACACACTCCACAGTGACCAACCCGGTAGCCACACACTCCACAGTGACCAACCCCGTAGCCACGCACTCCACAGTGACCAACCCGGTGGCCACACACTCCACAGTGACCAACCCGGTAGCCACACACTCCACAGTGACCAACCCCGTAGCCACGCACTCCACAGTGACCAACCCGGCAGTCATGCATTATTTTCTCTGTTGCTTTCCGCGTCTCTCTTTCCTCCTGCAAATGTTTGGTAATGAGATTCAAATGGAACATTACCATTTTGTTAATATAAATCTTGTCTGCCTGATATGCATGAGATTAATGTGGACTGTCCGTGAATGTTCAGTTAAGGTTTTGAAAAATCCGAATCTCTTTTTTCTTTTCTTTGGTTTAGTTATTCGACTTTCCTGTGATACTGACACGTAGTTCGGGAGTGTTATGATACAGGTCTGGAGTCCACATGAACCAGTGAACACCACAACTGCTCACACTGGATACGATGACAGCACTCCAACACGGCGGTGTTCGATACATCTGAACCACTTGTTCATACCACTGGCAAAGCAGGTCAACCCGAACTTGATCTTCCTTTACTGTAACTTACAACGAAGTTATATAACGCACCAAAGCCTTCAGGCGAGACAGTGTTGGTATGAAGCGAACGCATTGTGTATCATCTTCACATATCAACACAGACGCGCGTCTAGTTAAACATTGTCCAGAATAGCTAACCTAGGCATGATTACTGAGAGAGAGAGAGAGAGAGAGAGAGAGAGAGAGAGAGAGAGAGAGAGAGAGAGAGAGAGAGAGAGAGAGAGAGAGGAAACATTAACGCCACACCAGCGGGCACCCCACATAAATCTTTCTGTACTTTGTTACTGGTCAGAGAAAAACGGGAACTGAATTTTCAAAATAAACAATTTATACTTTTCGTTTCTACTTCAAATAGTTATGATAACTAGTTAGTGTGTACTCAGGTTAGTGCGTGAGTACAATTGGTTGTATGGAGTAAGTTAGGTTAGATTACTAATCTTAATGTGTTATTAACTGATCTATAGATGTTGTACAGTGGTGCTAGTGGTTGTAGTCCACTGTATAACATTAATTTTAGTCATTGTAAAGATTATTCTATGTTGTATCTTGTTCTGTTGTAGTTTGTTCACAGTTGTTGTTATCCCTAACCCTCAGTGTCTCATGAAGAACACAGCAGAACTTAGTACATATAACTGTGCTTATCTGTTATCCTCCGTTATGATAATATGTAACAACATTTGTTATCCTCCGTTATGACAACATGTAACAACAAGTATTATCCTCGTCATGATAACATGTAACAACATGTGTTATTCTCCGTTATGATAACATGTAACAACATGTGTTATCCTCCGTTATGATAACGTGTAACAACATGTGTTATCCTCCGTTATCATAACATGTAACAACATGTGTTATCCTCAGCTTATTAACTCCCTTGTTCCATCTTCGTAAAACATATCGTACAGGGAAGTACAGCACATTACATACCACATTACATATCGTACAGGGAAGTACAGCACATTACATACCACATTACATATCGTACAGGGAAGTACAGCACATTACATACCACATTACATATCGTACAGGGAAGTACAGCACATTACATACCACATTACATATCGTACAGGGAAGTACAGCACATTACATACCACATTACATATCGTACAGGGAAGTACAGCACATTACATATCACATGATCGTATCACATTCATCCATTCCACAACCTACAACTCCAAAAATGTAAAATGCATCTTTTAGATAATGTTTTCCGTTACTTGCCATATAGTGAATTCATTTTACTACGTAGGACATTCATGGCTTCCTCAGCAGATAAGGCGGAGGGCTGGCCAACGCGCCTTCGTCTCTTGAGCAAATATTTTTTAAAAACTGAATTAAATTTGTGTTTGTGTGGGCAAGTGTGGCTGGAGACACAGCAGGGTCTGGGATGACCCACCTGGGACTATGTTGGTTGTTATGCAAGATGCTGCTCCTGGACTCACACGCTCCACACTGTACTTAAACTTGAAGTATGACCCTTCAAGGATGAGGTCGTCTCTCAATGATTCATATGTTAGATCCCTCTGAGCGAGACGGTACGACCCTTGAGAAGGACGTGACGACCCTTGAACACGATGTGACGACCCTTGAACACGACGTGCCGGCCTTGAGAAAGACGTGACGACCCTTGAACACGGCGTGACGACCCTTGGGAAGGACATGACGACCTTTGAAGACGATATGACGACCCTTGGGAAGGACATGACGACCCTTGAACACGACGTGACGACCCTTGGGAAGGACATGACGACCCTTGAACACGACGTGACGACTCTTGGGAAGGACATGACGACCCTTGAACAAGACGTTATGACCTCTAAACACGACGATAATGATCTGACCTTTGACCTGGCCTTCACCAAAGATCAGGTATAAGGCTTCGCCACGATAGCCAAGGGTCGTACCGTCGTCCTCAAGGGTCGTACCGTCGTGTTCAAGGGTCGTACCGTCGTGCTCAAGGGTCGTATTGTCTTGCTCAAGGCCCGTGCCGTCGTGCTCACGGGTCGTACCATCGTGCTCAAGGGTCGTACCGTCGTGCTGAGGAAGGTAAGATACCTATGTGAGCAGTAAACAGGTCAACAACCTCGTATAGTTTGTTCTGTAGTTGCAGGTCACGTAACAGGTTTGATACCAGAACATAACAAGACACAGAAGCAGCAAGAGTACCATTGTAAACCCACGTGTGTAAAGTTTACATCAGTTTACCTTTCCTCTGATGGACGTGTTGTAAGACCAGATGGTCATTCAGTATTCGTGTTTCTAATGTATGACGTCATTCACATGGGTACAGCGATAACCACACGTCACTATTTTCTGATACATATGTAATATGTGTTCACAACCCACATACCCGTGATTTTTCGTTCTAGTTTTCAGTGTAATAGATTTTAAAAAAGTTATAGAACTCAGAATTAATGATGAACCTACAGAAAACTTGTAGGACGAGAGAGAGAGAGAGAGAGAGAGAGAGAGAGAGAGAGAGAGAGAGAGAGAGAGAGAGAGACCGTGCAATGCCCAGGACTTGCTTCATGTACATCATCACCCTTCGAGATGACCACAAAGTTTGTGTAAGAATTATATACTCTGGTAATCTCTCTCTCTCTCTCTCTCTCTCTCTCTCTCTCTCTCTCTCTCTCTCTCTCTCTCTCTCTCTCTCTCTCTCTCTCTCCATCTTCAGACCAGAGCCAGCCAGACTGGTGGGTCTTGTTACAGGGATAACACACACACACACACACACACACACACACACACACACAGACACACACACACACTGAAACCATGAGCTTACAGAACCCCACATAGTCATAACTCACTTCTACTAAGTAATATATGATCATTAAACCTAATATTTGTCGAAATTAACAACTGTACGATCAGCGCGGTCTTGACCCCGGCAGCAGATGACCCTACAACCCTCTTGTGTCAGTGGTAATCACAGTGGTGTACATAGTGTCACAAGTCTAAGCAGTGTTGCTCTTACGACGGAGCCAGCTGGGGTACGACCCTCGGCTACCAGGTAATGGCTTCCATATGATGAAACGTTTGAGATCAGTTTGAAGGTTGACCTTAAAGGCCCGGCTCTGGTGCCCTTAGATCCTCAAGGCTAACAAGCGGTAGCTCATTTCCTTGGCTAGGTTGTTAGACATAGTCTCCAAACTACAACACACGACGGTTGTAGGAGCTGCCGCCCGCCCGTGGGAGTAACACACACACACACACACACACAAACACATGTACAACCAGAGGGAAATGTGACCTGCCGGGTGGACAGACCACACGGTCACCAACGTGTTGACGCAAAGAACATGGCGCACGGGGAGGTGTACATTATGGTGCACGGCAGGTACACTGTGGTGCACGGGAGGTACACTGTGGTGCACGGGAGGTACACTGTGGTGCACGGGAGGTACACTGTGGTGCACGGGAGGTACACTGTGGTGCACGGCAGGTACACTGTGGTGCACGGCAGGTACACTGTGGTGCACGGCAGGTACACTGTGGTGCACGGCAGGTACACTGTGGTGCACGGCAGGTACACTGTGGTGCACGGGAGGTACACTGTGGTGCACGGCAGGTACACTGTGGTGCACGGCAGGTACATTGTGGTGCACGGCAGGTACACTGTGGTGCGCTGAGGGTACGCCGTAGTACATGGGAGGTAAACTATGAGCAAATCAATGCAAAACCAATACCACACTACCACACCTCAACCATCAATACCACACTACCACACCTCAGCCATCAGTACCACACTACCACACCTCAACCATCAGTACCACACTACCACACCTCAACCATCAGTACCACACTACCACACCTCAACCATCAATACCACACTACCACACCTCAACCATCAGTACCACACTACCACACCTCAACCATCAGTACCACACTACCACACCTCAACCATCAGTACCACACTACCACACCTCAACCATCAATACCACACTACCACACCTCAACCATCAATACCACACTACCACACCTCAACCATCAGCACCACACTACCACACCTCAACCATCAGTACCACACTACCACACCTCAACCATCAGTACCACACTACCACACCTCAGCCATCAATCATCCTGACCTACGCAGACATCACCAAGCAACAGTCCTAGTGTTGTTGGAGCTGCTGCTGCTGGTGTTGTTGGTGCTGCTGCTGCTGCTGGTGTTGGTGCTGGTGTTGTTGGTGTTGTAGGTGCTGGTGTTGTTGGTGCTGGTGTTGTTGGTGTTGGTTCTGCTGGTGCTGTTGATGTAGGTGCTGTTGATGTAGGTGCTGTTGATGTAGGTGCTGGTGTTGTAGGTGGTAGTGGCCAGTGAGGTACAGATGACGTATTTTGCTGAGCCTTTATGGTTCGTCGTAGTAAACCATAGTCATAGTACCAGTCATGGTAGACCAAGATAAACCATAGTCATAGTACCAGTCATGGTAGACCAAGGTAAACCATGGTTAGCGAGTACCAGTCATGGTAGACCAAGATAAACCATAGTCATAGTACCAGTCATGGTAGACCAAGGTAAACCATGGTTAGCGAGTACCAGTCATGGTAGACCAAGATAAACCATAGTCATAGTACCAGTCATGGTAGACCAAGGTAAACCATAGTCATAGTGCCAGTCATGGTACACCAAGGTTAACCATAGTCATAGTACCAGTCATGGTAGACCAAGGTAAACCATGGTTAGACAGTACCAATCATGGTAGACCAAGGTAAACCATGGTTAGACAGTACCAATCATGGTAGACCAAGGTAAACCATAGTTAGACAGTACCAGTCATGGTAGACCAAGGTAAACCATGGTTAGACAGTACCAGCCATGGCAGACCAAGGTAAACCATGGTTAGACAGTACCAGCCATGGTAGACCAAGGTAAACCATGGTTAGACAGTACCAGTCATGGTAGACCAAGGTAAACCATGGTTAGACAGTACCAGTCATGGTAGACCAAGGTAAACCATGGTTAGACAGTACCAGCCATGGTAGACCAAGGTAAACCATGGTTAGACAGTACCAGTCATGGTAGACCAAGGTAAACCATGGTTAGACAGTACCAGTCATGGTAGACCAAGGTAAACCATGGTTAGACAGTACCAGCCATGGTAGACCAAGGTAAACCATGGTTAGACAGTACCAGTCATGGTAGACCAAGGTAAACCATGGTTAGACAGTACCAGTCATGGTAGACTAAAGTTAAGGATAGATTCCTCTCGCATCAGTTCATTTAACAAACAACAAACAAAACTTGACAAACACATTTACAACATAAAAAGGACATAATAATTTAGTTTGTCTTGGTAAAATGTTCAGTCTGAAAGTATTACTTTAATATATTTTACGTCAGGGTCGCATTCATCATGCAGATGGCGCACTCCAACAGACAGATGGACCACATGGGCGCCAGCCCTCACTCAGGTTATGTTGTACCTTGTGAGCCTCATATGATGGCCAGGAACACTGTGGACACATCAACATCACATCAACATCACATCAACATCACATCAACATCACATCATGTGGTCAAGATAATCACTTTTCTGATGTAGGATTGTACATCTAATGTAGGATTGTATTTCTAATGTATGACTGTATATCTAATGTAGGATTGTATTTCTAATGTGGAATTGTATTTCTAATGTAAGATTGTATATCTAATGTATGATTGTATTTCTAATGTAGGATTGTATTATTAGTATATTATTGTATTTTCTATACAAGTACATTTATAGTTTATATTTCTCATTTCTAAAGTGTGTAAAATGGGCTTCCTACAGCTTCGTCGATGCGCTCCACGCAGTAGCAGGGAAATTATATATATATATATATATATATATATATATATATATATATATATATATATATATATATATATATATATATATATATACATATATACATAGATAGATAGATAGATAGATAGATAGATAAATAGATAGATAGATAGATATACCCGACCAGTATGACGTCCGTACCCACCCTTGCCTATCCCAAGTCATCCTCCACCCACCATGACAGCAGTTTGACCCACACATGTGACGTCACCTTACGTCACTTCCCGTCACATCCACTGTCTGTGCTGCAGCTGAGGGGCTGGCGCTGCTGTGCCCCAGTGGCTCCAGTGACACAGAACCAGAAGATGTTGAAGACATAGATCATGGAGGAAGCGAAGCAGAGGAGGAGGGTTCTGTACCTCCACATACCAGAGGCTTGGCCAGCTGCTGCGTGATGATCCCATCCCTTGATGTGGCCACACGATGTTGTGTGTGTGAGAGAGAGAGAGAGAGAGAGAGAGAGAGAGAGAGAGAGAGAGAGAGAGAGAGAGAGAGAGAGAGAGGCAATCTAATGGTTGCCTCTGGCAATACAAGGCATGGAAATTCACAGGCAGGAAGCTAATTTCCGGAATGTGTAGACATGTTGTGTGTTGTCCCTGGTGTTGTGAAATGTTGTAGACGTTGTATGTTGTTGCTGGTGTTGTTAGATGTTGTAGACATGTTGTATGCTGTCCCTGGTGTTGTGAGATGTTGTGGGAGACATCCCTACTGCTGCTGGTGAGGGTGTTAGATGCTGTGTGAAGTGTTGTGAGGGTGTGTGTGTGGCTGAAGCAGCATCAAGTGTAAACTCGTGTGTAAACTTTTGTACACAGAGTCAGAGGTGTACTTGACCTGCTCTTGTGCGGGGGGGGGGGGGTCATCAAGGATACCACAAAACACTACACCGAGCCAAGTCGCACAGTCGGAAATCCTACAACGAGGACTATGTCCGGACGACCCCAAATGTCAGGTTGTTTGTTAACACTGTCTTCCCTCCGGGTGTCTGAGGAGGCTAAGGTGTGGCTGGCGTCATGCAAGGTAACCACCTGCATGACGCTCCCTCATGTGTTGACCTGTGACATGAGGTCTCAGCAGGTCAAAGGGGAATCTAGGATGAATTACCAGCTCTCTCTCTCTCTCTCTCTCTCTCTCTCTCTCTCTCTCTCTCTCTCTCTCTCTCTCTCTCTCTCTCTCTCTCTCTCCCTCTCTCTCTCTCTCTCTCTCAGACGTCCTGCACGACTCGCTCCTGGCTCTTCATTATTCCATCTTGTTTCCTCCGTGATGAAGTGTACGACTGGGGCTTGACAGGATCAGCTGGTGGTATGATAACTTCTTTTGGAAGGTTTCTGACACAAACCGAGAACAAAGACAACAAGGACAAGGTGGTACAACAAATACATGGACAACAAGGACAAGGTGGTACAACAAATACATGGACAACAAGGACAAGGTGGTACAACAAATACATGGACAACAAGGACAAGGTGGTACAACAAATACATGGACAACAAGGACAAGGTGGTACAACAAATACATGGACAACAAGGACAAGGTGGTACAACAAATACATGGACAACAAGGACAAGGTGGTACAACAAATACATGGACAACAAGGACAAGGTGGTACAACAAATACATGGACAACAAGGACAAGGTGGTACAACAAATACATGGACAACAAGGACAAGGTGGTACAACAAATACATGGACAACAAGGACAAGGTGGTACAACAAATACATGGACAACAAGGACAAGGTGGTACAACAAATACATGAACAACAAGGACAAGGTGGTACAACAAATACATGGACAACAAGGACAAGGTGGTACAACAAATACATGGACAACAAGGACAAGGTGGTACAACAAATACATGGACAACAAGGACAAGGTGGTACAACAAATACATGAACAACAAGGACAAGGTGGTACAACAAATACATGGACAACAAGGACAAGGTGGTACAACAAATACATGGACAACAAGGACAAGGTGGTACAACAAATACATGGACAACAAGGACAAGGTGGTACAACAAATACATGAACAACAAGGACAAGGTGGTACAACAAATACATGGACAACAAGGACAAGGTGGTACAACAAATACATGGACAACAAGGACAAGGTGGTACAACAAATACATGGACAACAAGGACAAGGTGGTACAACAAATACATGGACAACAAGGACAAGGTGGTACAACAAATACATGAACAACAAGGACAAGGTGGTACAACAAATACATGGACAACAAGGACAAGGTGGTACAACAAATACATGGACAACAAGGACAAGGTGGTACAACAAATACATGGACAACAAGGACAAGGTGGTACAACAAATACATGGACAACAAGGACAAGGTGGTACAACAAATACATGGACAACAAGGACAAGGTGGGTACAACAAATACATGGACAACAAGGACAAGGTGGTACAACAAATACATGAACAACAAGGACAAGGTGGTACAACAAATACATGGACAACAAGGACAAGGTGGTACAACAAATACATGGACAACAAGGACAAGGTGGTACAACAAATACATGGACAACAAGGACAAGGTGGTACAACAAATACATGACAACAAGGACAAGGTGGTACAACAAATACATGGACAACAAGGACAAGGTGGTACAACAAATACATGGACAACAAGGACAAGGTGGTACAACAAA
Organism: Panulirus ornatus; assembly: GCF_036320965.1. NCBI lineage: Eukaryota > Metazoa > Arthropoda > Malacostraca > Decapoda > Palinuridae > Panulirus > Panulirus ornatus. Next base: position 31,379,592 of record NC_092244.1, on the reverse strand, counting down.
TACATGGACAACAAGGACAAGGTGGTACAACAAATACATGAACAACAAGGACAAGGTGGTACAACAAATACATGGACAACAAGGACAAGGTGGTACAACAAATACATGGACAACAAGGACAAGGTGGTACAACAAATACATGAACAACAAGGACAAGGTGGTACAACAAATACATGGACAACAAGGACAAGGTGGTACAACAAATACATGAACAACAAGGACAAGGTGGTACAACAAATACATGAACAACAAGGACAAGGTGGTACAACAAATACATGGACAACAAGGACAAGGTGGTACAACAAATACATGAACAACAAGGACAAGGTGGTACAACAAATACATGGACAACAAGGACAAGGTGGTACAACAAATACATGGACAAAAAGGACAAGGTGGTACAACAAATACATGGACAACAAGGACAAGGTGGTACAACAAATACATGGACAACAAGGACAAGGTGGTACAACAAATACATGGACAACAAGGACAAGGTGGTACAACAAATACATGAACAACAAGGACAAGGTGGTACAACAAATACATGGACAACAAGGACAAGGTGGTTCAACAAATACATGGACAACAAGGACAAGGTGGTACAACAAATACATGAACAACAAGGACAAGGTGGTACAACAAATACATGGACAACAAGGACAAGGTGGTACAACAAATACATGGACAACAAGGACAAGGTGGTACAACAAATACATGAACAACAAGGACAAGGTGGTACAACAAATACATGGACAACAAGGACAAGGTGGTACAACAAATACATGGACAACAAGGACAAGGTGGTACAACAAATACATGAACAACAAGGACAAGGTGGTACAACAAATACATGGACAACAAGGACAAGGTGGTACAACAAATACATGGACAACAAGGACAAGGTGGTACAACAAATACATGGACAACAAGGACAAGGTGGTACAACAAATACATGGACAACAAGGACAAGGTGGTACAACAAATACATGGACAACAAGGACAAGGTGGTACAACAAATACATGAACAACAAGGACAAGGTGGTACAACAAATACATGGACAACAAGGACAAGGTGGTTCAACAAATACATGGACAACAAGGACAAGGTGGTACAACAAATACATGAACAACAAGGACAAGGTGGTACAACAAATACATGGACAACAAGGACAAGGTGGTACAACAAATACATGGACAACAAGGACAAGGTGGTACAACAAATACATGGACAACAAGGACAAGGTGGTACAACAAATACATGGACAACAAGGACAAGGTGGTACAACAAATACATGAACAACAAGGACAAGGTGGTACAACAAATACATGGACAACAAGGACAAGGTGGTTCAACAAATACATGGACAACAAGGACAAGGTGGTACAACAAACGCCAGTGACTCTTTAGGCAGAAGGTCGTGTTAAACAAGAGTCGTCAGCATCATTATGAGGCAACATGAGGCGGGGTCATGTAGCATCATCATGAGGCAACATGAGGCGGGGTCATGTAGCATCATCATGAGGCAACATGAGGCGGGGTCATGTAGCATCATCATGAGGCAACATGAGGCGGGGTCATGTAGCATCATTATGAGGCAACATGAGGCGGGGTCATGTAGCATCATCATGAGGCAACATGAGGCGGGGTCATGTTGCATCATCATGAGGCAACATGAGGCAGGGTTATGTAGCATCATCATGAGGAAAATCTAAGTCAAAATGGCTAAAGAAACAGGAAAGTAGAAGGTAAAGTAGGAAAAAAGAATGGAAAAGTGTTTGGAAGAAATGGAAAATCTGCGTAAGAGTCAGGTGGGAGCTGCTCGAGAAGACATGAGAAGGCAAAGAGTTCTAGAGCTTAGCGGTGTGAGGGAAGAAACAGACTCCACAACGGCCATACACAGTTACCACGTACTCTGCTACATATACTCATCCAGCTGGAAAGATCAAAGTTTCCTTAGTAGTTATGTCAGAAATGGGAAGCAGTCATGCGAATGAGAGAAGAGACAGAATACAAGATGGATAAAGAAATTCTTCAATACAGAAGTGAGCGAGAGAACTCAGTATGCGAGGTTGTGAGGGTTCAGACTGGGAGATAACCCTGGGAGACGCGTCTCCACACCTGATACTTGCTGATCAGTACCTCATGAAACATGATCAGCGTCTCCACACCTGATACTTGCTGATCAGTACCTCATGAATCATGATCAGCGTCTCCACACCTGATACTTGCTGATCAGGACCTCATGAAACATGGTCAATTATCACCTCAGTGATCTGCTGACCCCGGCCACTTAGGTGCGCACTTTGTATGTACATGATGTGCGCAGAGTGATGCTCACGGCACTAAAGGTATGTTTCACAGGGTTGCCCACTTGTCGACCCATGCTCTGTGACCACACCCACAACGGTGGCCCACTGCTCAGCCAACCCCTGCATGGAAGCCAACACTGTGAATTAAGAGATCAGAGAAACTAATACGTGTTACATATAATAGTATATCCCTGGGGATAGGGGAGAAAGAATACTTCCCACGTATTCCCTGCGTGTCGTAGAAGGCGACTAAAAGGGAAGGGAGCGGGGGCTGGAAATCCTCCCCTCTTTTTTTTCCCCAAAGAAGGAACAGAGAAGGGGGCTAGATGAGGATATTCCCTCAAAGACCCAGTCCTCTGTTGTTAACGCTACCTCGCTAACGCGGGAAATGGCGAATGGTATGAAAGAAAAGATCAGCAATTAGATAAACTTTCTTCATTATCATGAAAGCAAAGCATCTTGTTAAGTCGTGTGTGTTTGATATGAGTTTTATGATGCACGACTTAATGGTCGGTCAGCAGTTGATGGTCGTTAGAATCAGCATCGTACGTATTTTCCACGTACGTAATTGGTCGTTCAGTAAAGATTGTATACAATCACGACCTGTACTCCACATCCTGTCGGCAAAATAACTAACTTGACCTAATTCACGTCCTCGACCTTAATGACCTCATCTCATCCAATCCATTGAACGCTAAAGCTGTGGACTAATTAGTTCACAGAAAAGAACGCATAATGTCAGACAGACTCGGTCTTCTCTTCTCTAAGATAGAAATACAAAACAGATTCGTGCAGCGTTTAATGAACTTGAAAGGCTTCATTACCGAGCCAATTAGTTCAATAAACTTGTATTCCCAGCAGACGCTGAGTACTGGCAGCGTTCCCTGGCCCTCCCAGCACTCTACTGTGGCCCTTCCAGCACTTTACTGTGGCCCTCCCAGCACTCTACTGTGGCCCTCCCAGCGCTTTACTGCGGCCCTCCCAGCACTCTACTGTGGCCCTCCCAGCGCTTTACTGCGGCCCTCCCAGCACTCTACTGTGGCCCTCTTTGCACTCTACTGTGGCCCTCTTTGCACTCTACTGTGGCCCTCCCAGCACTCTACTGTGGCCCTCCCAGCACTTTACTGTGGCCCTCTTTGCACTCTACTGTGGCCCTCCCAGCACTCTACTTTGGCCCTCCTAGCACTCTACTGTGGCCCTCCTTGCACTTTACTGTGGCCCTCCTTGCACTCTACTGTGGCCCTCCTAGCACTACTCGTTACTCTAGCCCTCCCAGCACTTTACACTGACCCTCCTAGCACTTTATACTATACTCTGGCTCTCCTAGCACTTTACATTGGCTCTCCTAGCACTCTACATCCTCTGACCCTCCCAGGACTCAGCGTTCCTACCACTGGCCACGTCATATCCTCCTCCACTGAAGAATATTACATTTCCTCGAGCTTGGACCTGTTATCCACTGCTTGTTTCCTGGTAGTAAGTCTACTGGAGCGCTCGCTAGCCCCTGCAGGCAGCTGGTGCATCCGCTAGATCGCTCGCTAGCCCCTGCAGCTGGTGCGTCCACTTGATCGCTCGCTAGCCCCTGCAGCTGGTGCGTCCACTTGATCGCTCGCTAGCCCCTGCAGCTGGTGCGTCCACTTGATCGCTCGCTAGCCCCTGCAGCTGGTGCGTCCACTTGATCGCTCGCTAGCCCCTGCAGCTGGTACGTCCACTTGATCGCTCGCTAGCCCCTGCAGCTGGTGCGTCCACTTGATCGCTCGCTAGCCCCTGCAGCTGGTACGTCCACAGGATTGCTCGCTAGTTTCGACAGGCAATTATTCCCTCTGTAGTTCTTGATTTCATGTTCGACTAACAATTTACTGTATCATTGATGTGCTCATTGACTTCCGCTCCCTGAGCTCTGTGCCTCTGCGCGCCTGCGATCCCAGAGAGGCGTTCAATGATGCAGTATATTGGATTTTTAATCTTGATGCGTTCAGTGACCTTATCAATTGTTAATCATTTATGTTTCGCGGTAACACAGTGTTTCCTGCGACCATACGTACTGTGCGGTGTCGGACTGTCGGACAGGACGGTACGACGCTGTGGCTAGATGACCTGTGTCTGAAGGGTCAGGTCAAAGGTCAGGCCTTCATACCCAAGGATTGCACGGTCATGCTCAAAGGTTATGCCATCATTCTCAAGGGTCGTACTGTCGTTCTCAAGGGTCGTAGCGTCGTGCTCAAGGGTCGTGCCATCGTGGCAAGGGTCGTAGCGTCGTGCTCAAGCGTCGTGCCGTCGTGCTCAGCGACCTCAATGGTTTAAGTTCATTAAGTAGACCAATATGAACAGTACATGAACTGCACAGCCCCCCACCACGCCTCCTGGATATATGTCCAACCAATTACTTTCTTCGTAACTTGACCTGCACACAAGACCTGCTTCCTGGAATGAGATGAAAACCCCAGAGGTTGTCAGAAGCTAAATATTTAGGTACTGTGGTTTGCTTGTTCGCTCCTGTGAGAGCTGGTGCTCCCCCACCCCGTTTCCATGTTCCTGCCCGACCGTGCAACGTCCTGCTTAACATTTTCTCACAATATAGATCAAGAACTTAATTGCTGGTTTACGTGCACTCAACCTCACCTCTTGTTCTTAGCTTACGTGCAATCAACCTCACCTCTTGTTCCTGGCTTACGTGCACTCAACCTCACCTCTTGCTCTTAGCTTACGTGCAGTCAACCTCACCTCTTCTTCCTGGCTTACGTGCACTCAACCTCACCTCATGCTCTTAGCTTACGTGCAGTCAACCTCACATCTTGTTTCCGGGAGTGGGCACACTCTCGCTCCCGTGTGTATGATACACATGTCATGCTTGTATGTGTGGATGTGTGTCACACACACACAGACGACACGAGACACTGTTACGTTGTGATGACAGACGAGAGATGTGTCTATTGCCAGCATCACATCCTCTACCTGTTCCCGCCACTGTCACTCAGATCTTGAACACGACGGTACGACCCTTGAACACGACGGTGCAACCATTGAGCACGACAGAACGACCCTTGAACACGACGGTACGACCCTTGAGCACGACGGTACGGCCATTATACCATGACACGTACCTTTGTGCTCAGGGGTCGTACCATCATGATCCAGAAGGTAATATAATATTGAGGAACACCTCGTCTGTGTGTACACGAGCCACGACATTCATCAGTGAGAACCACGAGTGAGCCAAGCTCACCTCAGCTGTCCACCTCAGGCCAAGCTACCGTCATGAACTCTGACCTGACACCATGAACACCATCATGTCCACCTGGCCTCTCATGACCTTGATCCCTCCTGTGGCCACACAGTCACTGGGGTCCACACCAGACCTGTTAAGGTTGAATGATGTACACATGTTACGATACACCCTCTCCTGGACTGTGTTAAGTGAACCTAGGTGACGATAACCTCGCTAATACGAGAGACAGTAGTTTGACCCCACTGCTGCAGGAGGTCATAGTACCATTCACTCAGGACGTTACATTATCTGTCGGACTTAGCTAAGCTGGCTTCACTCAGCCTAACATAGCACAACACACCAGGCCGACGTGCTCAACATAGCCAGCCAACGTCCAGGATAATGCACAGGTGACTTTGACCTGGACCTTCTGGATCAGGTCAAAGGTCAAGCCATTCCAGCCAAGGGTCGTAAGGTTGTGTTCAGTGATCGTACCGTCATGCTCAAGGGTCGTACCTTTATCTGTACCTCTACATCACTACATGTACCGTACAGTGGATGGTGACCCTGGTGTCTGTACCTCTACAACACTACATGTACCGTACAGTGGATGGCGTCCTCCCTCCAACTTTCCCCTTCCTCTTTTCTCTTCTTTTATTCACGTGACACCGACGCCTCTTGCAATGTTCAGAGGATATGGCGCCCCCCCGGTACCTGGCTGACCCCGCGGGCAGCTGACCACCTCCTGCTGACGGCTGACCACCTCCTGCTGACGGCTGACCACCTCCTGCTGACGGCTGACTGCTGACCACCTCCTGCTGACTGCTGACCACCTCCTGCTGACGGCTGACTGCTGACCACCTCCTGCTGACGGCTGACTGCTGACAGTGGGAGGCTGGCTGGTCTTAGTGGTCAGCAGCAGCCTCGTCTGTGCCACCTTCTGCGACGACCACGTGCCGCCTTCTGCCATGACCACGTGCCGCCTTCTGCCATGACCACGTACCGCCTTCTGCCATGACCACGTGCCGCCTTCTGCCATGACCACGTACCGCCTTCTGCCATGACCACGTACCGCCTTCTGCCATGACCACGTGTGCCACCTTCTGCCATGACCACGTGCCACCTTCTGCCATAACCATCAGGGTGTGGAGGAACACCTGCCTCTCTGGTAATGTAAACACTGGAGCCTCCAGCAGGGCACGGTACCACACGTTGCCTCACGTCTGCATCGCCTCCTGCACCTCACACACACACTCATCCATCATGGCAGTACCTCACCCGTCCTCTGCATCGTGACGTCACACTCACCCGTCCTCTGCATCGTGACGTCACACTCTGCAGAACATCACCTCGTCCATGCTGCTCTATGTCTCAACTACGTCATTCGAGGTAGAGACGACTTAACTGCCCAATTTACGAGAAAAAATAGATATTTTCCAAGATAACTGGTGCTTCTCCAGGTGCAGAACCCACAATGTGGGTCCTCACTGGTGGTGTGGGTGCCATCTCATGCTTCAGCTTCAGTAACAGTTTAGTTCAGTGTGTGTGTGTGTGTGTGTGTGTGTGTGTGTGTGTGTGTGTGTGTGTGTGTGTGTGGCCTGTAGCGCCTTACTGGCTGCCAGGTTCGTCTTGTGAGCAACCAGCTCACAAGGATGACACAGGTTACGGAGGGGATCTCTCTGACCCTCGTGGTCAGGTCAACACCAACACATTGTTCAAGACACAATAGCTACCACAACACAGTAGTGTAGCGTGTGTCCGCGTTCCTGGCCACACACTTCACATATCATGTGAGGAACACTTACACACGAGACACACAAGAACATGCGCCCCAGCTGTAATGTGACAACATACTGATGTTACTTCTCCCCACACATGTTATGCTTCACACATTCCAACGTGGTGGAAAATGGATCTGGTAAGGCCTGGTTGTACTCTCCTGCCAGCTACAACTTCCTCTGTTACTTGGACGTGACTGAAGTTTGTGTGTTCCTGCTTGACGACCTAATATTGTGTTCCACGTTCTCGTTATCAAGCGCTGGCTGGGCTGACGCGTCATGCTCCCACACACCTACTGTGTGGCAGGGGAAGACGTCAGTCTGAATTTCATGTGACCTTAAGGATGATCACTGATCAGAGTAAGGTCACTAGTGGCTGGCAAGGTCAACATGAACACCTCTAGATGTAGTTATTGTGCTCTATCCTCACCCCAACCTGTGCTGTGTCCTCCCCACACCCCATCCCATGCTGTTTCCTCCCCTCACCCCATCCTGTGCTGTGTCCTCCCCTCACCCCATCCTGTGCTGTTTCCTCCCCTCACCCCATCCCATGCTGTGTCCTCCCCTCACCCTATCCTGTGCTGTGTCCTCCCCTCACCCCATCCTGTGCTGTGTCCTCCCCTCACCCCATCCTGTGCTGTGTCCTCCCCTCACCCCATACCTTCCACTCTCTCTGGAAAGTAATTAGTTTCGTTTCTCCTCCAGGTTCGTACCAGAGGTTACCACGTCACAATGTAAGTAGTAAAGTGCACATGTTCCAGCAGCTTGTATGTAGCTACACGTCTCCAGTGGGGGCGCTACACTACAAGCCATGACCCCACAGTGACCCGGGGTGCAGGCATCCCCACACAGCCATCAGGTAAGCAGGTTAGCTTCATAGTTTATCCCTGACGTAACAGCAGCTGACGTAACGAGGGCAAACATCGAGCGGAAGCCATTTTGCTTGCTAATGGTCACCAGGATATGTCAATATTGAATCGATCTCTCTTAGAGGAGGTGGATGTCGGCTCGGCTTTGGTTCTGAAGGCAAAGCTTTTGACGAAGATCAACCAGACAATTGTAAACAAAACGTTATCCATTAGTTTGTTCTTCATGGTCACAGAATTCAACAGTTCAGTTTGTCGTCAAGAAAATTATTCTCTGTTGCATAAGATTTGATATGTAGCAAAAATATCTGAGCTACATCAGGCGAGTCAGGTGGATGTGAGTGGGGCTGGCCACTGCTGTAGGTGGAGCTGGCCACTGCTGTAGGTAGGGCTGGCCACTGCTATAGGTGGGGCTGGCCACTGCTATAGGTGGGGCTGGCCACTGCTATAGGTGGGGTTAACCACTGGTTTGGGCAAGGTGTGCTGACGGTGGGGGTGTGACTACCTGCGTGTGTTGACGGGGCTGCGTCCTTGTAAGGGTGAGGTCAACTTGTAGCGAGGGAGATGCTACCTAGCGAGGTAGGTGGATCTACCTCGTGTCCTGGGCGGGGCTACCGACCATCTTAGCCAGCGTTGTGGGCGGTAGGATTAACTGGTGCCTCGCGGGGCGAGACTAACCCATAGTGTGAGCGGGGCTGGCTGGTGGTGTGGGCGTGGCGAGCCAGTGCTGTGGTGGGTGAGAGAGGCCAGGAAGACCAGACAGAAGATCAGACGAGTGGTACTGGGTGGAGGTACTGGGTACTGGATGGAGGTACTGGTGGTACCAGCTGACCTAGGTAGACCAGGCCATCCATAATGAAGTAGTTAGTGGTAGGGTTCAAGCTAGTCGTCTGAGTACAGCTTAAATTACCTCAGCAGCGACAGAACTCTCGTATAACAACACACTTAGGAGTACGTGAGAGCACATGGGGAGGGCAAGTAACAGAAGCCTAATGGCCCACGACGGGGTTCTCTCCTGGAGGACAGTACATAGGAAGGACAGATAACAGGAGACCTGATGGTCCATGACCAGGTTATCTGCTGGAGGACAGTACATGGGAAGGACAGATAACAGGAGACCTGATGGTCCATGACCAGGTTATCTGCTGGAGGACAGTACATGGGAAGGACAGATAACAGGAGACCTGATGGTCCATGACCAGGTTATCTGCTGGAGGACAGTACATGGGAAGGACAGATAACAGGAGACCTGATGGTCCATGACCAGGTTATCTGTTGTGGTGAACTAAAAAGTGGCAGTTTACGTGTCTGTAACCTCAACACTCACACTATTTACTGGCACAGGTTTCCTTCTGCCTTCAGATAACAGATGAAAACAATGTTGAAGTTTCGTAACTAACACATGATATGATTACGACAGCTTAACCTTTTAGGCACGACCCTTGAGCACGACCGTACGACCATTTGAGCATGACTGTGCGACCTCTGATCATAACCATACGACCTTTGACCAAAGACAGACCATCATATTCGAGTGTCACAGAAACGTGCTCAAGGGTCGTACTGTCATGATCAAGGGTCGCTCTGCCATGCTCAAGGGTCGTTCTGTCATGCTCAAGGGTCGTTCTGTCATGCTCAAGGGTCGTACTGTCATGATCAAGGGTCGCTCTGCCATGCTCAAGGGTCGTTCTGTCATGCTCAAGGGTCGTTCTGTCATGCTCAAGGGTCGTTCTGTCATGCTCAAGGGTCGTTCTGTCATGCTCAAGGGTCGTTCTGTCATGCTCAAGGGTCGTTCTGTCATGCTCAAGGGTCGTTCTGTCATGCTCTACAATACATAGCGTCGTTTCCCCAGATCCAGTGTCACGAACGCAGCCATCACATTGGTGGACAGCTGCGTCCTCCACAGGTCAGGTCCCAACCTGAAGCTGCGGTTATATATCTTATGTCTGCTGACCACTGTGCAGACCACAGCTGCCTCCCACCATAGCTGTCTCCCACCACAAGTGCCTCCCACCACAGCTGCCTCCCACCACAGGTACCTGGCAGTCTCACGTCCTCACAGGTCCATGTGAAGCACCATGGACTCTGATGCAACTCAGACGATGATTGGTTGACGCGGTGTGAGGGTTAAGTAGTTATTAGTCCCGCTCTTATCTGCAGTAACGAGACAGCCCCCCCCCCCCTCTCTCTCTCTCTCTCTCTCTCTCTCTCTCTCTCTCTCTCTCTCTCTCTCTCTCTCTCTCTCTCTGACTGTCCCTTCTCTCCTTTTCTTCCCCTTGCCTCCTGGTCATCATTCAGGACCTGACGGAATTAATAAAATAGAGTGTATTATAAGGAAGGAGTGAGGGAGGGAGTGGGAGCCCAGGTGGGCTGGTAAAACACAGAGAGAGAGAGAGAGAGAGAGAGAGAGAGAGAGAGAGAGAGAGAGAGAGAGAGAGAGAGAGAGATCCCTCGTCAACATCTCCCAGGTTCAGTCTGGGTCACGGATAATCAAGACGGACATCTTGTAAAATATTTGTGTCGTGTCCATCAGTGTCTGGCTGACCAGGTACCAAAAATACTGAAGCAGACAACACACACACACACACACACACACACACACACACACACACACACACACACACAACCCTCGGATGCAACACTCAAAGCTCTGAGGTGGAGGACGTATGTGCGGTATGTGGACAGATAACGTGTTCACTTCACCTGAAGGCAATACAAAAACATTTTTCTTTTCCCTGAAAGAAATGTTAAAGTTACCCATAAGACTATGGCAGGACGCAGGTCTAAATGCTGGCAAGGTCAGAGTTCAGAACAGTACCTTGACCTGTGTTGCCTCTCTACAATTGTCAAGGTCACGGGTCAACTGTGTTGCCTCTGTACAGTTGTCAAGGTCACAGGTCAACATTGTTGCTTCTCTACAGTTGTCAAGGTCACAGGTCAACATTGTTGCCTCTCTACAGTTGTCAAGGTCACAGGTCAACATTGTTGCCTCTCTACAGTTGTCAAGGTCACAGGTCAACATTGTTGCCTCTCTACAGTTGTCAAGGTCACAGGTCAACATTGTTGCCTCTCTACAGTTGTCAAGGTCACAGGTCAACATTGTTGCTTCTCTACAGTTGTCAAGGTCACAGGTCAACATTGTTGCCTCTCTACAGTTGTCAAGGTCACAGGTCAACATTGTTGCTTCTCTACAGTTGTCAAGGTCACAGGTCAACATTGTTGCCTCTCTACAGTTGTCAAGGTCACAGGTCAACATTGTTGCCTCTGTACAGTTGTCAAGGTCACAGGTCAACATTGTTGCCTCTCTACAGTTGCCAAGGTCGCAGGTCAACATTGTTGCCTCTCTACAGTTGTCAAGGTCACAGGTCAACATTGTTGCCTCTCTACAGTTGTCAAGGTCACAGGTCAACATTGTTGCCTCTCTACAGTTGTCAAGGTCACAGGTCAACATTGTTGCCTCTCTACAGTTGTCAAGGTCACAGGTCAACATTGTTGCCTCTCTACAGTTGTCAAGGTCACAAGTCAACATTGTTGCCTCTGTACAGTTGTCAAGGTCACAGGTCAACATTGTTGCCTCTCTACAGTTGTCAAGGTCACAGGTCAACATTGTTGCCTCTCTACAGTTGTCAAGGTCACAGGTCAACATTGTTGCCTCTCTACAGTTGTCAAGGTCACAAGTCAACATTGTTGCCTCTCTACAGTTGTCAAGGTCACAGGTCAACATTGTTGCCTCTCTACAGTTGTCAAGGTCACAGGTCAACATTGTTGCTTCTCTACAGTTGCCAAGGTCGCAGGTCAACATTGTTGCCTCTCTACAGTTGCCAAGGTCACAGGTCAACTGTGTTGCCTCTCTGCTGTGACTTAGGTCACAGGTCAATTGTCATACCATACAGCTCGTATTTCATCGCAGCATCGGCATGTCTGTACCACACTGTGGCCATAATGAACTATTTCTAGAACTGACTATTTTCTAGAAAATGGTTGAATATCTACATAGCTAACTCGTCTACAAGAACAGTAGTACGTAATGATCAGAACCATGTTAGTAGTTGACCAATCAGGTCTCAGTATTGGGTTGTAAAGTATGGCAGTTTTATGGTTCATGTATGGTAGGGTAAACAGGTCATGGTGACCAGCAATATTACCATGAGAATGGTGCCATGAATCGTGGACTGGAGGAAGGCTGGAGGGCTGGGCTTGGAATGTAGTACCACTACCATGACTACCATAACCACTACCATGACTACCACAACCATTACCATGACTACCACAACCACCACCATGACTACCACAACCACCACCATGACTACCACAACCACTACCATGACTACCACAACCACCACCATGACTACCACAACCACTACCATGACTACCACAACTACCACCATGACTACCACAACCACTACCATGACTACCACAACCACCACCATGACTACCACAACCACCACCATGACTACCACAACCACCACCATGACTACCACAACCACTACCATGACTACCACAACTACCACCATGACTACCACAACCACCACCATGACTACCACAACCACTACCATGACTACCACAACCACTACCATGACTACCACAACTACCACCATGACTACCACAACCACTACCATGACTACCACAACCACCACCATGACTACCACAACCACTGCCATGACTACCACAACCACCACCATGACTACCACAACCACTACCATGACTACCACAACCACCACCATGACTACCACAACCACCACCATGACTACCACAACCACTACCATGACTACCACAACCACTACCATGACTACCACAACCACCACCATGACTACCACAACCACTACCATGACTACCACAACCACCACCATGACTACCACAACCACCACCATGACTACCACAACCACTACCATGACTACCACAACCACCACCATGACTACCACAACCACTACCATGACTACCACAACCACCACCATGACTACCACAACCACCACCATGACTACCACAACCACTACCATGACTACCACAACCACTACCATGACTACCACAACCACTACCATGACTACCACAACCACTACCATGAAATTATGTGTTAAGTCGAGAAGCTGCTCCAACCTGGAGGTACAGAAAGGAAACACAAGTTATTATATAGATAGTTATGTTCTGCTGTCTGTTCTCACCACAGTGTTGCCAGCTGCTGGGTGTGGCAGCTGACCATCATGATGTTACATGTTTCCTCCACTGGACGTACCCCGGCCTCCTGTACAGAGATAATGCTGCCAATTCTCTCATATCAACTTGTCATGTACATTCACGTGACCTTACGTACGATAACTACTGTTTGTGTACGATACCCCAGTACTCCAGAGCAACATCTGTGTACGATATTCTTTCATTCTTATTGTATCAACTTCAGGTAACGTAATGGCTTCTCTTGACCCCAGTTGCCGGAATATTCCATGGACAGTACAGGAAGCGACGTGTGTATGTAACCTTAGAATTGTCATTAACGTCTAAAGACGTTTCAGAGCAACATATCATCATTTATCTCACTTCCCATGTTCTGTTGGTCACCTCATATCTCTCACATGCTTCTCATGGTTCCTGCCTGACCAGACACGCCACACATCCCGCTCTCCAGCAGGAGGGAGACGCCGTGGACTCAGGCGGGAGCAGGAGGACCTCAGGTCGTCCTGAAGCAGGCCTGACCAGTAGTACACAGTGGTAGTCTTACCTGCTGGGACGTTGCTACAGTTACCACAGTTCAACTTGTCTATTACACTCCGCCACTTGCCTCCGTCGCTGGCCCCGTCGTTAATGCAAATACCTCATCTTATACATGATCAACTGACTGACTTAACAATAAGGTGTCGTAGCTACATGCTCCCTACCACAGCTTCCTTCCTTCCAGTTTCACACTTGTGTTATTCACAAGCCACAGTTATTCATCGTGATCACCCAGTCCCTCTGTGATTTCCGAGGTTTACTTCATGAACTGCACACGACACGATGCCACATCTCTCTCTCTCTCGTGCATTTAATGTCGCATTCTACTTAAATATTCATGGTTATCTTGCCGTTACGAGAGATAACACTGAAAAATGAACGACTATTTAGGTGATAACTTATCTTTCCACAGGCACGCCATCTCTGATGTCTCCCGCTACCTCTCTCTCTCTCTCTCTCTCTCTCTCTCTCTCTCTCTCTCTCTCTCTCTCTCTCTCTCTCTCTCTCATATCATGACTGTGTATAAGAGTAAGGCTATCTTTCATGTACATGCAGTATGCATGATGAGATTTGATATTTCAAAAGACGTCAAGACCATTATGCACGATCACCACACAGACCAATATCTTTCCTCTTTCTTCCTTTTCTAATTCTTTTCCGCCACTGAAGTAACACTAGAGTTTGGTTGACTGACCAGTGAACAAGTTCCAACAAGCAGTTAAACTTTCCATTTCCCGAACGTCATTTGACTCGCGGTGTCGAAGGCAAGGTTCTGTTCCAGAGTTCCAGTGTAGGACTGGAACACTGACCTCCACAGTTCCAGAATCAAACTAGAATGCCATGTTCCATAGTTCCAGCATAGGACTGGAACACTATGTTCCACAACGTTTCAGGATAAGACTGGAACACTATGTTCCACAACGTTTCAGGATAAGACTGGAACACTATGTTCCACAACGCTTCAGGATAAGACTGGAACACTATGTTCCACAACGTTTCAGGATAAGACTGGAACACTGTTCGAGCCGCGCACTGGAACTGTGGAACACCTAACGATGTCTGACACAAGCGATCGAACATCAGAATGAATTCAGAGATGAATCGCACGCAAGACTTTGTGTGTCGGTCAGTGCAAACTTCAGGAACGTTCAGTTACTGATGGAACAGAAACAACGAATTGTACGAGAGACGAGAGGAGTGTATTTATGTGTCTACAATGATTATAATTATGACTTGCGTGTGTGAATACCATTAGTGAATACTGTTCATGTTAATATAGATGGTTATATTGCTATATACCTTAGTGATATGGAAGACAGGTTAAGAGAGAGAGAGAGAGAGAGAGAGAGAGAGAGAGAGAGAGAGAGAGAGAGCAGGGATATCAGAGCTGGAGGGCTACACGTAAAGTGTCTTCAACATGGTCGTTCGTTGTTCAGTGTTATGCCTTGTGTGAGCGGCTGGACGACAACACATGTTTCAAGTATTACTTACATTCGGGGTAAAGTCATGACTTCCCATGTTGTATGTAGTTAGTGCTATAAGCCTAGACCCTGATTGGCAGTGAGGTCGATGAACACCAGTGAAGAAAGTTAATGATGGTGAATATGAGGGAAAGTTAGATGTGAAACTTGAATAATAGGAAGCTGTTGTACGAGGAATGTTGTGATATAACATTATTAACATGGACTCAGTAGATCATGGCGAAGTTGGAAATGTGTTGAGATATTTATGCTAAGTACGGGGCCAGCGACGGAGGCAAGTGGCGGAGTGTAATAGACAAGTTGACTGTGATAACTGTAGCAGCGTCCCAGCAGGTAAGACTACCACTGTGTACTACTGGTCAGGCCTGCTTCAGGACGACCTGAGGTCCTCCTGCTCCCGCCTGAGTCCACGGCGTCTCCCTCCTGCTGGAGAGCGGGACGTGTGGCGTGTCTGGTCAGGCAGGAATCATGTGAAACATGTGAGAGATATGAGGTGACCAACAGAACATGGGAAGTGAGATAAATGATGATATGTTGCTGTGAAAGCTGCAGGTCCGGATACAGTCAGACATAACCCCGCGAGAAATACTTCAGACACCTTGATGTGTGGAGCAGTGCGTCCTGGTGGGTGTCAGGTGACTTACTGATCGCTTCTTGGTCAATAAAGATGTACATGTATTGATGTAGCAGTTATCGATGCTGTTCTACATCGCAGAATAATGAATAATGAAGGTTTATCGAATCATTCATTTAGCGATGGCGAGATTATTGTAGAAATTCATGGTACAGAGTGCTGCCTAACAGCACCAGTGGACGATGGGTGTATTGTGTTGTGTCAGTCAATAGTGGCACAGTGATGGATGGTGATATCAGGCAGGCCTGGCTCCATCCTGGTCTCGTCCCACTGGTTCCCTGGGTCCGCTGGCCAGCTGACTGTCCCTATTCTGCCCCATCACACATGCTTGGCCGTCTATCTTGCCTGAGGAGCTACCACCACCCAGGGAGGTGGGCAGCTGCTGCATGTGGAGTGACCAAACAGGTGCTGGTCGACAGCTGCTGTGCCTGGGGTCACACAGGAACACACAACACACATGCGACAGTCGATGGACGTCTGGTGTGGGGCCAGCATACAGCATTGCTGATGTATGTACGTACACACAGCTAAACCTGGTCGTTTGGTAATCACTCTCCCTGGCTGGTTGTTAACCTGGCTCTCTGTTTAGCCGAAATTTGCATGTGACCTGAACATACATGAGCAACTGCATACGTTTGAGCTCACAGTGCACTCCACCAGCCACCAAACTTAACTCCATCCTCTGTCTGCTCAGTAACCAGGGCTTACCGTTTGCTATCGCGTCTTGCAGCAGGAGCCCGTGAGCCATGATAGTTCACTGCCAATATATGACGACCAACATAAGGTTTCATGATCGTCCAAGTCTCTGGAGGATGTGGTGGCTTTCTCCAGGTCGTTCTTGACCCCAGCAGGAGCACATGAGCTGGGTTCCACGGGCGTGAGCCTCTCCTCACGACCTGTAGATACCAACATGTCTCACCCTCGGTCATGTTTTGCCCTGGCCACAGATGGATAGACCCAGACTTGCACAGTCCCGCCGTTTGTACCAGGCCTAATGGCTGGTCCATGTACGTATCTTCCTGGCTTTAACTACCAATAACTACCAATTATACTTACGGTTATAAGAAGTAATATGACTCGAGTATAATCTAAGGTGATATTCTGCTGGATTCTGTAGTGAATACCTTCACCTAACTGGTGTGAACTGTTTAGTTAACAGTTGATAATATTTATGAATGTTTACAACTTAACATAGATAACCATAATTTGTTTTTCTCTACATAGTAAATGATGAAGTGCCATACATGATATCTGTTGTGCGATAGATCACATTACAGGCGATGGTTTTCAAAAGTGTTCCTGGGTTATTTACCGTCATATCATATATTCCTGTTATGCCACAGGATATGCTGATATATAGCCAGTATATCTCACGATGTTGTCAATGGTAAATTTTCCTTAGTCATAAAACTGATTTGCCTAACTGGCGCGCTGACAACCATACATGAGAACGCTGTATCTGAGGTACTTTGGCAGGGAAACCTGTATATACAGACCAGGTGGAGACCTGTATATACAGACCAGGTGGAGACCTGTATATACAGACCAGGTGGAGACCTGTTTATAAAGACCAGGGAGTGGTAACCACCTCGTACAGACCCACGAAGACAGATCATGAGTCCTCCTGCTGACCTGCCAGAATAGATCGGGTCCACATTTCCAGTCTCCTGGCGTCCGATCTCCCAGGTTGCAGCCGCTTGGAAACACACACACACACATCATGGCTCCCGTTTGGCCAGCAGTGCAGTGCGTCTCTCGAGTTGTGTGCTGGGTATGGAAACCTTCAGTCACTGCCAGATGTTAGAGCAACGACCACATGTAGAGTAACATCCAGTGATAAATGGTTATCTGTTGCCGTTATTCTTATATCATCAGCTCCTTTTATTGATCGCCATCTTCCTCTTCTGTTTCCAGTTCTTCCTCCACTCAGTCGTTCACCTCAGAGTACCTCCACAACTTGAGTACCGTCGACCTGACCTCTGTGAGGCAGAGTGCCTCTCTCCTGCCACCAAAGACCGACCGCATGACTGCATGACCGCATGACCGCATGACTGCACGACCGCATGACCGCACAACCGCATGACCGCACAACCGCATGACCCACGACCGCATGACCGCATGACCGCACACTGGATAACAACAGTAAATTAGAAAGTTAAGCAAAATAATGATAACAACAACTCAGTAAACAAGAAAAGTAAAATAAACAACTATTATTTAGCAAACTTGAACAGATTAAGCGACATTAGATCATAAACGTTAACAAAATATCATAAAAGTAAACTTAAGTCAACTTTACCAAGTAAAGAAAATAAATCAGTAAACCAAACGACCTTTGTGCATGACCTCAGGCGACACGTCCGCCATGGTGGCTAGTACCCAGGCGGGTCACTTCCAGGCTGCACTCCGCACAGGAGCAGGGTAATGATGGACTCAGAGGGAGAGAGAGAGAGAGAGAGAGAGAGAGAGAGAGAGAGAGAGAGAGAGAGAGAGAGAGAGAGAGAGAGAGAGAGAGAGAGAGAGAGAGAGAGAGAGAGAGAGAGAGAGAGAGAGAGAGAGAGAGAGAGAGAGAGAGAGGACCAAACACCATGATACAATCTTACCGATGGTGACTTTTCACTCGCGGTGTACTCACAGGCAGGAGGAGTCCGGTAACACCTACCTCCTGAAATTAAGTGTGTAATTTGCCGTATATTGACCACCTCATCCCAACTTTCCTATTTTGACCTCCACACTTTGACTTCCTCATTTTGATCTTCACACTTTGACTTCCTCATGCTGACTTCCCATTTTGACTTGCCCATCTTGACTTTTCCACTTTGACTTCCCCAATTTGACATTTCCAGTTTGACATCTCCACTCAGACTTCCCCACTTTGACTTCCCCCATTTTAACTTCCCTAACTTAACATTCACACTTTGACTTCCCCACTTTGACTTCCCCACTTTGAATTCCCTACTTTGAATTCCCTACTTTGACTTCCCCACTTTGACTTCTCCATCTTGACTTCCCCATTTTGACTTTCCCATTTGATCGTCTCTCGTAGACAACCGTTTCACTTGTATGCTACACGTCACGACTACCTGGGCCGATGTCGTACTTCTGCACTCTGAAGTCCCGGTACAAACAAGTGGTTGATGGTGATGTCCTCACTGGTGTAGAGACACGGTTGATGATGATGTCCTCACTGATGTAGAGACACGGGGGAAACTGATGTCAAAACCAGACATACGGCAGATGTCCTCCAACCCTGAGCTGCCAGCACACGTCCAGGAGGCATACACCACACGAGTCAGCTGGGGTATAACATGCATCACACGGGTCAGCTGGGGTATAACATACATCACACGGGTCAGCTGGGGTATAACATACACCACACGGGTCAGCTGGGGTATAACATACATCACACGGGTCAGCTGGGGTATAACATACATCACACGGGTCAGCTGGGGTATAACATACATCACACGGGTCAGCTGGGGTATAACATGGATACTTATGTAAGGACATGTACAGGACTGTTACGACATCAACTGTCACAGTAACGTAACAACAGGCACGTTACCAACATCTCCATCATGGCAACGTGAGGGATACGTTGCCAGGTTGGCAACACTTGGTAATGTGCAGGCCAGGGAAAGCCTATGGACCGGTCCAGCAGTGACTGTGTTGTCAGTGATATTGTCCCTCCCTTACACGACAGGAGAGAGGCCACATCACCACACCAGCAGGCAATATACGCCACACAAGCAGGGCTTCAGTACCAGGCAATATACGCCACACATGCATGGCCTCAATACGAGGCAATCTACGCCACACATTAATGGCTTTGCGTAACTAATAAGCGTTATATGATCACATAAAAGGGACGGTGAGTCGTGCAGCTGGTGTGTGTCTGAACCTCACCATGCATGGTGACACACGACTCACCCTCAACCATTTGATCACTGTGAGTATAATCAGAAGCATATATAAACATATATAAAGATATATAAAGATATAATAACATATATAAACAGGTATACAGCAAGTCAACACATACACGCAATATATAAAGTTTAAAAAGTATTTTGATAATAGATCAAGAGATTAGGTACAGACGAGCGCACACTTCCTCCGTCCTGTACCACAGGTCAGTATAGACAGGTCATTACACACACGATCCCTTATGAAACCTTTGGCTCCTTACTGGAACAAATCGTTCAGACAGAAAGCAAACCTCATCCAATCAGGGAAAGGTTAGTGCCCGTGTGAAGCTCTTCCCCGGGAGCCAGTCTGTACGGTACACACTCGTCCCTCTGCCTCACCCAGGATGTACGGTACGACCCTTTAGTACGACGGTACGACCCCTTTAGTACGACGGTACGACCCTTGAGGGTACGATACTAAGTTATGTTGGCCTTTAACCTCACTCTTAAGATATAAATTATAGGTCAGACCACGATACCCATGAGTCGTTACGTCGTCCTCAAGGGTCGTACCATAATGCAGAGGACCGTACCATTGTGCTCAAGGGTCTTACCGTCATGTTCAAGGGTCGTACCTTCGTGCTCAAGAGTCGTACCATCGTGTTCAAAGGTCGTACCGTCATGTTCAAGGGTCGTACCATCGTGTTCAAAGGTCGTACCGTCATGTTCAAGGGTCGTACCATCTTCTTGAAGAAACCAACATTCATCACTGTTCCTATATCAAGTTTCTTCTTCGTTCTGCAACACAGGCAACACCAGGTACGTCGTCGGGAAACTAAAGTCATTATCGTACGATAATTTCTCATACTCGAGCACTTCGTCATCGTACCTCCAAGTGACGTATTACAACAATGTCGCAAACGTTCAGTCATTACGTCCAGCGCTGTACGTCACCTCAGGTCGTACGTCCGGCGTGTTCCCAGTGTTGACTGTAGTAAGAAGCGACGCAACACACAGCAGCGTTGCGACGCCTCCACTGGTCAAACAAGATAGCCATTAACGCAATGATTTACGTCCTGGACCCAAATATTAGTCCACACAGCAGGTACAGGAAGGACGCCAACTCTACCATCCTCCAACCGTTTACCGTATGACGTC
This sequence comes from Panulirus ornatus, assembly GCF_036320965.1. Lineage (NCBI taxonomy): Eukaryota > Metazoa > Arthropoda > Malacostraca > Decapoda > Palinuridae > Panulirus > Panulirus ornatus. The sequence continues at coordinate 31,358,540 of NC_092244.1, read as the reverse complement.
AGAAGCGAGGCCGCTGCTGATTGGTGAAGAGCTTCAGTAATAAAAGCGAACTGTCCTTTATATCCGCGGTGATGGGACGATCACTGCCGGGGTGATGGGACGATCACTGCCGGGGTGATGGGACGATCACTGCCGGGGTGATGGGACGATCACTGCCGGGGTGATGGGACGATCACTGCTGGGGTGATGGGACGATCACTGCCGGGGTGATGGGACGATCACTGCTGGGGTGATGGGACGATCACTGCCGGGGTGATGGGACGATCACTGCCGGGGTGATGGGACGATCACTGCCGGGGTGATGGGACGATCACTGCTGGGGTGATGGGACGATCACTGCCGGGGTGATGGGACGATCACTGCCGGGGTGATGGGACGATCACTGCCGGGGTGATGGGACGATCACTGCCGGGGTGATGGGACGATCACTGCCGGGGTGATGGGACGATCACTGCCGGGGTGATGGGACGATCACTGCCGGGGTGATGGGACGATCACTGCCGGGGTGATGGGACGATCACTGCCGGGGTGATGGGACGATCACTGCCGGGGTGATGGGACGATCACTGCCGGGGTGATGGGACGATCACTGCCGGGGTGATGGGACGATCACTGCCGGGGTGATGGGACGATCACTGCCGGGGTGATGGGACGATCACTGCCGGGGTGATGGGACGATCACTGCCGGGGTGATGGGACGATCACTGCCGGGGTGATGGGAACGATCACTGCCGGGGTGATGGGACGATCACTGCCGGGGTGATGGGACGATCACTGCCGGGGTGATGGGACGATCACTGCCGGGGTGATGGGACGATCACTGCCGGGGTGATGGGACGATCACTGCCGGGGTGATGGGACGATCACTGCCGGGGTGATGGGACGATCACTGCCGGGGTGATGGGACGATCACTGCCGGGGTGATGGGACGATCACTGCCGGGGGTGATGGGACGATCACTGCCGGGGTGATGGGACGATCACTGCCGGGGTGATGGGACGATCACTGCCGGGGTGATGGGACGATCACTGCCGGGGTGATGGGACGATCACTGCCGGGGTGATGGGACGATCACTGCCGGGGTGATGGGACGATCACTGCCGGGGTGATGGGACGATCACTGCCGGGGTGATGGGACGATCACTGCCGGGGTGATGGGACGATCACTGCCGGGGTGATGGGACGATCACTGCCGGGGTGATGGGACGATCACTGCCGGGGTGATGGGACGATCACTGCCGGGGTGATGGGACGATCACTGCCGGGGTGATGGGACGATCACTGCCGGGGTGATGGGACGATCACTGCCGGGGTGATGGGACGATCACTGCTGGGGGAGATCATTAATTTAGCTCCCCAGGGAGACTGAATCTCCCTTACACACATACGTACACACACACACACACACACACACACACACACACACATACGTGCACACACACACACACACACACACACACACACACACACACACACACATACGTGCACACACACACACACACACACACACACACACACACACACACACACACACACGTACACGCTTACATGCACACATGGGCTTCCGTGGTGTAGTGGTCAGCGTCTGTGACCATGATTCATCTACTCACAGGCCTCGCCGGGTTCGAGTCCGGGGCGCGGCAATGGGCCCCGCCACCACCCCATGTACTCATCCTACCTTCAGGGATGGTCGCTCGATGTGTCCGTGTGTGTGTGTGTGTGTGTGTGTGTGTGTGTGTGTGTGTGTGTGTGTGTGTGTGACGCTTCCTTCTTTCCAGAATGTTAATTAGTTTTCTCATCAAATTCCGACAATTAAAGTCATTCTTAACTTTTTCGTCTTTGCCGCTTGATACAGACATGACCCACGATGATTAGCATTACTGCCTTATCATCATGTTATCTACTAACATACTCCCTTATCATCATGTTATCTACTAACATACTTCCTTATCATCACGTTATCTACTAACATACTTCCTTATCATCATGTTATCTACTAACATACTTCCTTATCATCATGTTATCTACTAACATACTTCCTTATCATCATGTTATCTACTAACATACTCCCTTATCATCATGTTATCTACTAACATACTTCCTTATCATCATGTTATCTACTAACATACTTCCTTATCATCATGTTATCTACTAACATACTTCCTTATCATCATGTTATCTACTAACATACTTCCTTATCATCATGTTATCTACTAACATATTTCCTTATCATCATGTTATCTACTAACATACTTCCTTATCATCATGTTATCTACTAACATATTTCCTTATCATCATGTTATCTACTAACATACTTCCTTATCATCACGTTATCTACTAACATACTTCCTTATCATCATGTTATCACGTCTCACTCCCACCTGAGCGTTACCAAGATGTAGAGAGAACTATACCACACGACCGGTAGCACACCTTCCACTAGGTGGAAAGTCGCGTTGGTTAGACGTGGAACTTGTCCCTTATATCCCAGGATGTCGGAACATTTTGCAGTAGTGACCCCTGTCCTTCATGCATGAACATTTATTGGTTCATACCCTGGAGCAGTGCATGACATACTGCACGTGTCATGCATGACATACTGCACGTGTCATGCATGACATACTGCACGTGTCATGCATGACATACTGCACGTGTCATGCATGACATACTGCACGTGTCATGCATGACATACTGCACGTGTCACAACTCACAACTCCGGCCTAGTGCAGTAATCATGTCACACGAGGCCAGTCGTGGAGGTGGTGTGGTTTGACCTACAGATCCCTGCGAACTATGTAGTCATGGATCTTCTCTGACCTCTCATGGATCTTCTCTCACCCCTCATGGATCTTCTCTCACCCCTCATGGATCTTCTCTCACCTCTCATGGATCTTCTCTCACCATCTCATGGATCTTCTCTCACCCCTCATGGATCTTCTCTCACCCCTCATGGATCTTCTCTGACCTCTCATGGATCTTCTCTCACCCCTCGTGGATCTTCTCTGACCTCTCATGGATCTTCTCTCAACCTTCATGGATCTTCTCTCACCCCTCATGGATCTTCTCTCACTCCTCATGGATCCTCTCTGACCTCTCATGGATCTTCTCTCACCTCTCATGGATATTCTTTCACCCCTCATGGATCTTCTCTCACCCCTCATGGATCTTCTCTCACCCCTCATGGATCTTCTCTCACCATCTTATGGACAAAATGAAGGAAGTTTTCCAAGTCTTCTCCCTGCGTAATGTTACTTTCTTAATTAGCTTCGCTCTACATTTTTCCTACATGAAAGCCATCTCAAGTTTAGCGTCAGTTAGCGGAAATAAAGCTAACAACTTGAGGTAATCTAGCTTCATCTTGATCATATACTGGCGAAGGTTTCCAACAAAATTACCTCAATGAAATGTTACACATCTTCATTAATCATTGAACGAAGCTTCAGCATCATGAAATGTTACACATCTTCATTAATCATTGAACGAAGCTTCAGCATCATGAAATGTTACACATCTTCATTAATCATTTAACGAAGCTTCAGCATCATGAAATGTTACACATCTTCATTAATCATTGAACGAAGCTTCAGCATCATGAAATGTTACACATCTTCATTAATCATTTAACGAAGCTTCAGCATCATGAAATGTTACACATCTTCATCAATCATTTAACGAAGCTTCAGCATCATGAAATGTTACACATCTTCATTAATCATTTAACGAAGCTTCAGCATCATGAAATGTTACACATCTTCATCAATCATTTAACGAAGCTTCAGCATCATGAAATGTTACACATCTTCATTAATCATTTAACGAAGCTTCAGCATCATGATGAAACCTCATGTTCATGAGAGCAGCCACTTAATGTATGAGGAGTGAGGTGAAAGCAAGTCTGAGATGAATCATGGTGCTAGACCAAACATGGTCTGGTCTGTCTGGTCTGTCTGGTTTGTGTGTGGTCTGGTCTGGTTTGGTCTGGTCTGGTCTGTCTGGTTTGGTCTGGTCTGTCTGGTCTGGTCTGTCTGGTCTGTCTGGTCTGTCTGGTTTGGTCTGGTCTGGTCTGGTCTGGTTTTCTGGCCTGTCTGTTAAACACCCACGAAATCCATCTTTAACACAGTAGACGAACTGCCATTAACCTGAACGAAACGTAAGAACACCATGGTACGACCCTTGAACACGACGGTAAGACCCTTGAACACGACGGTAAGACCCTTGAACACGACGGTACGACCCTTGAACACGACGGTAAGATCCTTGAACACGACGGTACGACCCTTGAAGACGACGGTAGGACCCTTGAACACGACGGTACGATCCTTGAAGACGACGGTACGACCCTTGAACACGACGGTACTACCCTTGAACACGACGGTACGACCCTTGAAGACGACGGTACGACCCTTGAACACGACGGTGGGACCTTTGAACACGAGGATACGACCTTTGAACACGACGGCACGACGTTTGGGTATGATGGCCCTGTATTTGACCTGACCTTTAAAGGTCAGATTAGAGCATATCCCATCGAAGCCAAAAGTCGTACATCGTGCACAGAGGTCGTGTCGTCGTGCTCAAAGGTCGTGTCGTCGTGCACAAAGGTCGTGTCGTCGTGCACAAAGGTCGTGTCATCGTGCTCAAAGGTCGTGTCGTCGTGCACCAGAGACTGGGGTCATGTCTGCTGCTGCTATCCTGGTCTGTAGGAACTGTGTCGTACTGAGCTTACAGCTTAAGCTGGTGATGGAAGGTCTGCTGAGGTAGGAGTACTGATGTATATATGTATCATAAAGTTCTCTTGATGTAGGATTACTGATGTATATATATCATAAAAGCAAGATTGTTGATATACATTCTCAATGTAAACGTGGATCAAAATATTAGAAAAATATATTCTTACTGATAAGATCTTAGGCAAGACCTGCTAGACGAAGGCTTTAGTGTTGCCCACCATGGAAGAGAGAAAAGTGAGGGGTGATCTGATAACAACTTTTAAATTATGAGGAAGGTTGTGAGTGAGGCTGAGGAGGTGTTTACTGTGTGCTGTAGTGAGGCTGAGGAGGTGTGTACTGTGCTGCTGTAGTGAGGCTGAGGAGGTGTGTACTGTGTGCTGTAGTGAGGCTGCGGAGGTGTGTACTGTGCTGCTGTAGTGAGGCTCAGGAGGTGTGTACTGTGCTGCTGTAGTGAGGCTGAGGAGGTGTGTACTGTGCTGCTGTAGTGAGGCTGAGGAGGTGTGTACTGTGCTGCTGTAGTGAGGCTCAGGAGGTGTGTACTGTGTGCTGTAGTGAGGCTGAGGAGGTGTGTACTGTGCTGCTGTAGTGAGGCTGAGGAGGTGTGTACTGTGTGCTGTAGTGAGGCTGAGGAGGTGTGTACTGTGTGCTGTAGTGAGGCTGAGGAGGTGTGTACTGTGTGCTGTAGTGAGGCTGAGGAGGTGTGTACTGTGTGCTGTAGTGAGGCTGAGGAGGTGTGTACTGTGCTGCTGTAGTGAGGCTGAGGAGGTGTGTACTGTGCTGCTGTAGTGAGGCTCCGGAGGTGTGTACTGTGCTGCTGTAGTGAGGCTGAGGAGGTGTGTACTGTGCTGCTGTAGTGAGGCTGAGGAGGTGTGTACTGTGCTGCTGTAGTGAGGCTGAGGAGGTGTGTACTGTGCTGCTGTAGTGAGGCTGAGGAGGTGTGTACTGTGCTGCTGTAGTGAGGCTGAGGAGGTGTGTACTGAGCTGCTGTAGAGGTGTTGGTGAGGAGAGGAATTACGTGAAGATGCACAAGGTAACTACAGATACAGAGGTGTCCAGTGTTGTCTGATGGTAGCGAACATTGAGGAGGTGGGGCCTCACGAGTGTAAAACTCCCTTCCCGTACTGTACACACACACACACACACACACACACACACACACACACACACACACACACACACACACACACACACACACACACACACACACACACACTACCGGTTAAGATAATCCAGAACTTGTCTGGAACTCTATTAGCAAGTTCTTCCAAACAATTACACTGATGACGTTGTCTTAGATCAAAGGAAAGTCATTTCAATTCTTCAAAACCTCCTAAGTTGGTCTAAGGGAAGAGAGAGAATCGAGTTTTGTTTCTAATCCAAAAAAACAATTAGGATAATCAAGTTTGTTCAGAAGAAAAGAAATGAGCAACACAGATGACACAGACGAAGGCTCTGGCCACCTTCATTATACACTCGTTATCAAGGAACGAGCAACATCCACAGGGCCAGGCCCTCAGGCAAGCCTAGCCTGTCATCCTTCTCAATAACTTGGTTCTGACTCAAAGTGAAGGCTCCAGCCACAAGGTCGGCGACCCTGAGCAAGTCTCGTGTTTTACTAGACCTTAGAACAGCTTTCTTACCCACACAACACAACTTGTGGACAGATGCCAAGACGACTGAACCTGACGAAGTTCTACACTTGTTCTTCTCCCACGACAGAGCCAGACCCCAGAGCCAGACCCTCAGAGCCAGACTCTCAGAGCCAGACCCTCAGAGCCAGACCCTCAGAGCCAGACCCCAGAGCCAGACCCTCAGAGCCAGACCCTCAGAGCCAGATTCTCAGAGCCAGACTCTCAGAGCCAGACCCTCAGAGCCAGACCCTCAGAGCCAGACCCCAGAGCCAGACCCCAGAGCCAGACCCCAGAGCCAGACCCTCAGAGCCAGACCCTCAGAGCCAGATTCTCAGAGCCAGACCCCAGAGCCAGACCCTCAGAGCCAGACCCTCAGAGCCAGACCCTCAGAGCCAGACCCTCAGAACCAGATTCTCAGAGCCAGAGTCTCAGAGCCAGATCCTCAGAGCCAGACCCCAGAGCCACACCTTCCTACTGACGGATCAGAAACGTCTTTCGAGCACCTGTAAGACTGACTCTGCTGTCATAAGTGAGGAACCCTCATCTCTGTGTCCGTGAATTCATCACTAATGATCCAGGTCATCACACAGGTGGTCACTCCCAGGAAACTGGTCAACATTTGCTGATCAATATAGTGATCAAAAGTTCAAGAAAATAACAGACAAGTACGAAAGTAATGACTGAAGTTATTGTTTACTTAAAAGAAAATGACATAATTAGTTTTGTAAATGTGACGATTCTGTAATCTGTCTAACTGACAGTCTGTCAGCTCTGTCAGGAGGTGGAGTAATACAGTCTGACAACTGTATCACAAAACCAGAGTAAGAAACTTACAAATTGCTTCACTTGTTAATGAAGCCATGAATTATCATAGTCCTTCCTACACAGCTGTAACCTTCGACCTGTAATGAGTTATCGTGACCCCATCTTCACTATAGCTAACTAATGTATAGCATATTGCTATGTTCCAGCCTGTCTGAGGTAGGTGTTCGTGAGGGTAAGTCTTGCTTCTGTATATCTAAACAGTTAACGTTCAAGACAGTGAGTCTGGTGTTCATATGTCTACAGCTGCCACCTCAGATCTTTACCACATCTAAGGTTTGTATATATTATCATCTTTATATATAATACCAGCCATCTTGGGTCAAGGTTTGACCTGTTAGTGAAATATCTTGATTGAAGTTGAGGATAATACGTGACCACCATTATCATCCAGACGATTCTACAATACACGATTCATTATCTACATTCTGATGACCTACACTCACATGACCTACCTGACACGGTCACCCTCCACACTCCTACAACACAGTGACCTCTCTCGTACCCACATCATGGCCTCCAGCCCTGACCACCAAGATAAAACAAGGACTTCCTGGTCCCTCAGAAACTTCCTATGACCTCCGTAACCTCCCAACTCATGACCCTCACACTGACCTGATTGACCCTCTGAACATGATAACTGTCTTGATCTGAACGTATATACTGACCTAAACTAGGCTCCGTACAGCAAATATTGACCATCGCTTGACATACATCATTGGAATGTTGATGACCACCTTAGTGCCCTAAACGGTCAGGGTCAAGACGAACAATGACCTTTACTGACCTCCGCCAGTGACCTTAGGTCAAGGTGAGTCTTATATTCGCTTTATATTACCATGACCTGTAATGACTCCTCATGACTCATCTTGACCTGAGACGCAGATCTGTGTTCACAGAAGGTCACCATCGGTGACGAGCATGAGATATGGTGACCTCTAATGACCTGGAACATGACCTGAGGTCATGCTCCTCTGCTTATCTGATGTTTCCCTCAAGATGTTAAGGATCCTTGATCCATACACTTCAAGAACATGACCTGACCTCATCCATGCTTCCCTCCGCCTCGACCACTCTACCTTCAACAGCCAAGACTGGAAAACATGTGAGGAACTCAAGTTAATCTCGCTTGTATTCTTTCCTCTCATAAATTCTTAAACTTTTACCTTTACGTTCCGACATGACTCCGTCTTGGACATGCGTCTGCCCCGTGCCATGTTGGCTGTTATGAATATAACTGTTCAGTCTGTTCACATAATGTTCTCCTCGGCAGGTTATGGGTCGGTGGCGCCACAGACAGTGATGGGTCGTGTGGTGACCATCGTGTATGCTCTGCTGGGGATCCCGCTCATGCTGCTCTACCTCTCCTCCGTGGGTAAGTTAGCCATCATGATCCTCCATAACTTCGTAGTCAATATGACATATGTGGGGTCCCCAACCCCAGGTCCGCAGACTGGCGACACAGATGGGTCACCCTTGATCTTCATACTCTCAGTGACCAGAACGATACACAGATGGGTCTGTCCCTCAGGTCATGGTGGACACAGTGTGTAGGAACAGATAACACGAACCACTTGGCCATTCTCAGCTCATGGTGAGGTCGGTATATAGCTACAGTTTACTGTATATCAACATCTGGGCCATTCTCAGCTCATGGCGAGGGCAATGCATCGCTACAGTCTACGTATATTAGCTTCTCATACAACTGTAGAATACATTGGTAAGCACTAACTGGCGATCTCGAGGTACTGCATCCTTCAGTTGAACGGTACCTGCATCCTGACACATAGAGTTCACTCATTCCTTGTGACCATGCTCGAACTCCCAGCCAAGATGCTACGACTCATCAGCACGACCGTGCGATCCTTGAGGACGACCATACGACCCTTGAGGACGATCGCACGACCCTTGGGTTGACGGTCTGGCCTTCGAATCCAAAGGTTGAATCCCTTTTTATGACGTGGGAATCTTAATATCATCCATCATTGTTGCAGACGAAGATGGTGTCTCACTACGTCTGGAACCAGAGTTATTTTTCCTTACATATACATGTGTCTTTCTTTCATATATGTTCGCCGTTTCCCGCTTTAACGAGGTAGAGCCAGGAACAGACGAAGAAACGGCCCCGCTCGCTGATACCTACTCTCTAGCTGTCATGTGTAATTCACTCCAACCACAGCTCCATATCCACAAACAGGTCCCACAGACCTTCCTATACTTTCCCCTGACCGCTTTAAATACCCTGGGTTTATCCAATAAAAGCAAGTTGCTCCCTATATCCCAGATCACTCCAATCTGCTCTATCCCGTGCATGCCTGCCACCCTTCTGGATGTTCCGGCCTCGAGCACTCAAAATCTTTTTCATCCTATCCTTCCCACCCCAATTTGGTCTCCCCTTCTCCTTGTCCCCTCCACTTCTAACACATACATCCTCTTCGTCAACCTCACTAGACGTCTAAACCATTTCAGTTAGTCTACAACATACCAGCATGGAAGGTGTATGATGGTTCTGGGCATCACTTCAATACTTCAGCTTACTAGAACCTCAACTCTCTGCTTCCAGGGTCCATGCCTCCAGTTTACTTTACCTTTCATACCATCAGCTTTAGTAAACTCTCCTTGCTTCCATCTTATTAGGTCCTCCAAGCTTCCAGCTTACTCGACCTGCCACCAGCTTTACTAAACTCTCCTTGCCTCCAGCTTATTAAGTCCACCAAGTCACCAAGTTTCTCGACCCTTCAAGTCCCCAGGTTAATAACCCCTCCAAGTTTCCGGTTGACGTAAGACCCTCTCAGTTCCCATTTAACAATAAACACCTTCCACTCTGGTCCCTTCCTACGCTCAGGCCTCAGTGTTTCACTGTTTCCACTGTAGATCACTCCATTTACGACTGTTACTTTCGTTCATCAGGTGTTCATACAAATACTTTTTACCAGTGACTTCTCACGTTTCCTTCATCACAATCATTAGTAATGTATTGGCTTCTCCAAAGCCGTTCCTTACACAACCACTCTGATGTTCCGTTTCACTGGAATATATGACTATTGACAAAGACACAAATTCCTTTGAGTCGAGCCCTAGGCAGACCTTTGTCATTCCCAGCTCATTACCAAGATGTTCTCCTCCCTCACAGTGTTTGTTCCACTTTCATGCTGAACCTTAAGGTTTATGGCTCTCATGTAACTTTGAAATCAAAGACCATTACGAATTCAGGAGACGGGTGTAGGCGCCATCATCTCTTTCGTCTCGCTGTATCTCATTCCTTGTCTCTCATAACGTCCTCTTCCTTCTCAGTCCTCAAAGCTTCCGCTGTTGCAGCTCCCTGTTCACCAGGCGCATCATTACTACATCTCTTGACGGCTCGCCATCTTACCACAGACTTGGACTCCACTCCACCTCACACTACTCCTCAAGTTACTCCACTGGTCTCCTTGGGAACCCCAGTGATAAGGTCTTCCCTCTCCCCTTTTGAACGAACAGAACTCCAGAACCTGGAAACCTCCAGTTAACTGGTCGTCCCACTGAAAATGCGATGGAAACTGACCATGAACACCTCAGGAAGATCTTATCTCCACCTACCTACGTGGTGGCATTACCTCAGAACTTGTGATCTCGCACAGGCGTTGAACTGCCAGTCCTTTAATGTGAATGTTGTCTTCATTAATAACAATACTATAGAGAATATCATGATCAAGACTCAACAGAAAATTCTGCAGGCTGTGTTTACATAATACCTTGTATAAGCTGTAATATGCCTTATGTTGTGCAGACTGGTAAGATCTCTATGTTAGACAAACAAGGTAGATATAGTATGAGAACAGGACAAGAATCAAATCTGAATATAAATACAATGATAAAATCTTATATGACTAAAAAACTGGCGTTTACAACATATTTTTAAAGACATAAGAGTTAATTTCAAAGGTGTTTAATTGCCACCTACAGTAGGATTTTTCCTCATGTTCAAGAGAGACTCCATTATTCAGAGCTCTGTACTGTTAGAGCGAGCCAGCGGTCATAACTGAAAACGAGTTCAGACATATCGTTTGGTCGAAGTTCCGCGCATGCGTACGTGTTGCACCTTACGACAGATCAGGTAAGAACCGATTAGTCGTAATCAACATCTCTCTACGTTCACAGACGCGTACCTTTAACTGGCGTTTTTAAGGCCAATATAGAATGCATTACAGCAGTAACACTGGTATTTGTAGACTACAGGTGTTTGTAGGTTCTTAAGATACAGGTGTTTGTAGGTTCTTAAGATACAGGTGTTTGTAGGTTCTTAGGATTAACATTCTTGAATCTAGAGAAACTACGAATGGTACATTAAAGATGAAGTACAACTCTGATGTGTAACTGGTGGGAACATTTATTGATTAATGTAGTATTTTGTTATACTGAGAAAGTGTTCTGATCGGTAAAGGTCAAAGGGAGACACACGATGGCTTCTTGATAAATAATAACTGTTGCTGAGGGCTTTCGTGTTTCAGTTATCTGTTTACTAAGGTTTGTGTTAAAGAACTTTGCACGGAATCCATCTAATGACATAGTGTCTCAGAAGCTGGAATTCGGAATGAAGTACCGTAAAGTTAAAACAAATTTGATGATTATCTCTGGTGACTGAAGTTGTAATAAGATTTTTCTTAAATGTGTCTAGAATAAATGAGGAAAACTTTGTAGGCAAGTCTGGGGATGTAAGTTTCCTGTATACTGAGGTAGAACATGACACATTAGAGTGATCACTCAAGATATCACAGAAAAGCAGTTGATGACAATGATATCTTGATGGATCACGTCACCAGCTCTGGCCATCCTCGCCACTCAGCTCTCGGTCTCATAATCTGTGGAACATGACCGCGTCCAAAGCTTAGCGATGTAAAGAAAGAAACAAACATCACAACAATTCTTCCTAACTCACGAGGCGACCACATAGTACACCCAGGATCTAGCCAGCCTGACACCTACATCAACACCCACTACTTGACAACATCTCCTCGTTACTCTGTTGTTATATGTCATTCAAACAAGACTGATTTAACACTTTCATTCCTTATGCCAGATAATAAATGATTTATTTCAGTGATAGTGATAAATTAGTTATATTTCAGGAAGCAGCACGAGGTCAACTGAGGATGTATCTGTTTATCAACAGCACTTGTTGATAATATTGTGTTTCCATCATTACTACACGTAAGGCAAGCTAAACATTACTACACGTAAGGCAAGCTAAACATTAGCCATCAAACATCTTATTCAGGATCAAATTAGGTCTATTTATTAAAACAGTTACGGGAGATAATTGGTGACCTGTCTTATATATATGTCTATTATCATCCTAAAAGTTATTTGAGCAGCCTTCAACATGATAACAATTGACCTGAGTTAGCGTTTACAGATAATTATTGAATCACCACTAATTATCAGGTAATGGTCATTATGATTATGATCATTATGTTCACAGAGGTGATACAGGTGGTCATTACTGATCAAAATGGTTAATAAGACACGAGTTGATTATCATGTTGATGTTCCTAATGATGACGTCTTGTGGCAGGAGACCTGTTGTCACGAGCACTGAAAGTGGTTATGGTGGCGCTTGTGTCGCTGTCGCAGACGACCACAGATACCTCGAGCTAACCACCAGCCAGCCCCGCCCTACACTAGCGTCGACCACACAAAGGTACACACACACCCTCTCCACCCACAGCCACTGCACGGGTCAGGAGATGCCCCCCAGGCCTGGAGTGGTGAGACGCCTCTGGTAACTGGGGTCATGAAACAGGTACTAGATATGTGATGACCTGACCTGATAAGGTCATCATAACCCTAAACCTCAGAGTGATGTCAGTGATGTCTCTCCAACATGGTGACTATGATAATACATCATTGTGACTACTTGACATCTCTGACCCACTATGAGACAGACTCGCCCTTGTGACTAATTAGTTTAAGGTCGACATATAACCACAAGGAAACTATGGACAGGAGTTTCACTCTCTGTTTATTTTGTTGTGAAAGATGCAAGTACAGCTAGAGGAGAGGATTCCATCACAGAAGATGATGATGGACACCAACCCGACACAGAATGAGGAAGGCTTTAATGATTAGCACAAACCTGGATTTAATAACATTATGACGAAAAGAAATAGTGACCAAATTAGAGGAAAATCATGCTAATTACCCTGCTTAACCAAATCAGTTCTAACTTAAGACTAGATTACCTTGGTCGTGACTATATGACTGCTGGGTATGATGGAATGACCTTTGAACTGAACCTTAAGATTCAGTCAGGTCAAAGGCCAGGTCATCATACATGAGGGTTATCCCGCCTTTCGTTTTGAATGGTACGGACCAAGAGTGAGGAGAGGTAGACTCCTCCAGCATATATGACCAACAGACCACCTGGTATGTTCGAGGCGGGTGGTGTTCGGTAAGACCAGGGACCCGCAGCTCTTCCTCACATGTTTCTTGTCGGTGTAGAAGTAAACACAAAGTGAAATTCTTGTTTAGAGATTCCTTTTCCCAAGACTTTGTCCCCACACTAGGAAAATGACCCTTAACCTTATATGTAGGTTAACATGACGTAGTTCAGTGACTTACTGACGTTACTAACTAGGGTAAACACTGTTACAAACGTTACAAGTAGTAGTAAAGAAGTAAGTAACAAGACTTAGTTACCGTCATTGTCTGTTACATTATTGGCTTTGCATAACAGGTGTCTGTCATTGGTGATTCACACGCACCATCATGACACTGACCTGACCCTTGCAGGCCATCTTAGGTGACCTAATGTTAGGTAGAGGTACTAACCTGACCTTTGACCTTACAGAGGAAATGGGGAGGAGAGTGTGGTGATGGGACCAACCTGGGTGATGAGTACGGCGAGGGTGAGGCAGGTGCTGTGCCCGTCACCCTGTGTCTGGTTCTCATGATCACCTACATCTGTGGCGGCGCTGCCGTCTTCGCCTACGCCCACCAGTGGTCCTTCTTACACGCCATCTACTTCTGCTTCTCCTCCCTCACCACCATCGGCTTCGGGGACCTGGCTCCAGCCACCAGCCCCAACGAGAGTACAGGCGTGCAGGTGGCGCTGCTGGGAGCCGCCTTCTACTTGCTGGTGGGTATGGCTCTCATCGCTACGTGTTTCAACCTCATGCAGGAGCAGATGACCAGTCGTGGCTACGGCCTGGGACGGCGCCTCGGGAGCTTGGTGGCCGCCGGCAACACGGGTGGCAACCATCGGTTTCACCTGGACGATACCTGACACATGGAGACAGTGGCACTCTTCACCTATGGCTCTGGGTGTACCCCGAAGCATTCTGGCGGCAAACCCTCGGCGCTGACCCAGCCCTGCCTGGCCAACACCGGCTGCGGCCTGGCCAACAACACCAACGCTCGGCCCAACTCCACCCTGGCCAACACCATCTACAAGGTGACGCCCAGCTTAGACGAAGAGAAGCACATGACACAGAACAACAGCCTGAGTGCTAACCCAGGCACCACCAGTCCACTCCATTCCCCCGCTGACTTGGCCACCAGTCCCTCGAAGACCAGCAACGGTAGTGAGAAATGCGACACGATTTATGGCACGCTGCGGAAGGACATGCCCACGCTGAAGGCTGTCCCACCGCCCACCATCCCGCCCTCATCCATCACGCCCACACAGACGCCCATGCTCTCCACGCGAGCCAAGAAAACAGTAACCATCTGTGACTCGGCCGAGGTAGGGAGAGCCATCAGTCCCCTCTCACCAGAGAGGATCTGACACGGCCAGTGGAGACTGAGCACCTGCAGTGTCACAGACAACAGTGATAGTGTTGGCAAGGTCTGGCGCTAGTGTGTGCTCAACTGATGACAACAGTGATAGTGTTGGCATGGTCTGGCGCTAGTGTGTGCTCAACTGATGACAACAGTGATAGTGTTGGCATGGTCTGTGTGCTCAACTGATGACAACAGTGTTAGTGTTGGCATGGTATATGTGCTCAAGTGATGACAACATTGACAAAGTTGGTAAGGTCTGCCACTAGTGTGCCCTCAGCCGATGACAACAGTGATAGTGTTGGCAAGGTCTGGCACTGATATGCCCTCAACTACTGACACATAAACATGCTCCTTTGATGGGGTTTTTCTCACCTTTAGTAAACATTTGTTTAACAGAACCTAATAAGTGTATAGCTGCGCAAGACATTCCTTTATGAAAATAAGAAAAATTGATTCTGTGAAGGATGCTAATTTCCCGATCCTGGTGATACATGGTTGAAGGCACACCCCGCTATGAGAGCGGGCTAGACCAGTGAATAATTATCTCGAACTCTCACAGTGTCGTTCTGGGCGAGAGTGGGCGTCCACTCCGTCAGTCATGGGCCAGTTTGGCCACCACGGTCCTCACCATGGGCGTGGTCACCTTGGCCCGACGCAGCTACCGTCGCCCACGCGCCCCTCGGGGTGGGCGCCTGTGACCCCGCCCCAGGGTAGCCCAGCCCGACCTGTCCTCTGTATCATTCATGTTGCTCTGTGTTCCAAGGTTGTATATCTTGTATTATTTTTACATTCGTGTATGGGGTCCAGTGAGGCGACGACCGAGGCTCCTGGCGGAAGGTAAGGGCGTTCGACGATGGTCAGTGTGAAGGTCTGGGTAAGTAATACACGATCCTCAACCGGGATTTTGTAAATTAAGGCGAAAATAACATTAAAACCAACTGGGATTTTGTAACTTATGTTGTTGTTGTACGGAGAGAGTGCCACAGTACGGCCAGCTGGGGTTTTGTAAGCCGGCCTGTGGTGACCTGTACACGGTGGAGCAAAGACACTTGTCCTCTGGGTGAGAGCCAGATGCTGTGGCTAGATGATAACTGGTCCGCTTGACTGTATGTAGATGAGGGTGTGGAGGAGGGCAACGGTGAGGTGCTGGTCACTGGAAGGGAGTGAGGTGGCTTGCAGGTAGTAGTGCTGCTCTGGACTGCTGTAATGATACCTGACTGTCTCGCTGGTAACCACATGATGACTGACCTGTCTGACTGTGTCTTGCTGGTAACCGCATGATGACTGACCTGTTTGACTGTGTCTTGCTGGTAACCGCATGATGACTGGCCTGTCTGACTGTGTCTTGCTGGTAACCGCATGATGACTGGCCTGTCTGACTGTGTCTCGCTAGTAACCACATGATGACTGACCTGTCTGACTGTGTCTTGCTGGTAACCGCATGATGACTGGCCTGTCTGACTGTGTCTCGCTAGTAACCGCATGATGACTGACCTGTCTGACTGTGTCTTGCTAGTAACCACAAGATGACTGACCTGTCTGACTGTGTCTCGAAGGTAACCAGATGATGACTGACCTGTCTGACTGTGTCTCGAAGGTAACCAGATGATGACTGGCCTGTCTGACTGTGTCTCGAAGGTAACTAGATGATGACTGGCCTGTCTGACTGTGTCTCGCTGGTAACCACAAGATGACTGACCTGTCTGACTGTGTCTCGCTAGTAACCAGAAGATGACTGGCCTGTCTGACTGTGTCTCGAAGGTAACCAGATGATGACTGGCCTGTCTGACTGTGTCTCGCTGGTGACCAGGAGGGAGGAGGAGGGGTGATCTGCTTGACAAGGTGTTGCTGACAAATAAGTCATATGTTACAGTATGGTGTGGTTACTTTGAAAACATGTCACATGAATTTCGTATATTAATGTCAAACGAAAATGAAGCCAAGAGTTGCATAGCTGAGGTAATGTTTACTGTGGTACCTTCATGTGGTGGTGGAGGGGAACAACTCCATACTTCGTGGTTACTGATACGGCTCCAGCGTCTCAAGATATTTGACGTACGACGCCTGTGTATCAAGGTATCTGACGTACGACACACATGTATCAAGATATCTGACGTACGACACCAGTTTATGAAGATGTTTGACGTACGACGCCCGTGTACCAAGATGTCTGACGTACGACACACATGTATCAAGATATCTGACGTACGACACCAGTTTATCAAGATGTTTGACGTACGACGCCCGTGTACCAAGATGTCTGACGTACGACACACATGTATCAAGATATCTGACGTACGACGCCAGTTTATCAAGATGTCTGACGTACGACGCCCGTGTACCAAGATGTCTGACGCTTGGATTTTTGATCTGTCAACCGTAAACACTTGAAGGATGGCCTTCATCCAGAGACCCACGTCAACAGGCCAGTCATCCATCCTGTATACTGGATGACCTTCATCCAGAGACCCACGTCAGCAGGAGGCAGGTCATCCAGGGTCACATAAGAATGCTAGTGACATAAGACATGGCCACAGATCTGACGGAGACACAGACAGAGTCGTCCAGGCTGCCAGACGACTGTAGTCTGAAGTCTGGGTCGTAGCGACGTGCGGGCCAGCGTTCGAAACCGTTGTCCTTCTCGTTATCAAGGCTCGGCACAACCAGGGTCGTACCATCGTCCACAAGGGTCGTACCATCGTCCACAAGGGTCGTACCATCGTCCACAAGGGTCGTGCCATCGTCCACAAGGGTCGTACCATCGTCCACAAGGGTCGTGCCATCGTCAACAAGGGTCGTGCCATCTTTCACAAGGGTCGTGACACCGTCCACAAGGGTCGTACCATCGTCCACAAGGGTCGTGCCATCGTCAACAAGGGTCATGCCATCTTTCACAAGGGTCGTGCCACCGTCCACAAGGGTCGTAAGGTCTTACTTGAGGGTACGACCTGCCCTGAGGTCAGGCATGTGTTACACGAAGACCTTTTTTTGAAACAGTCAGTGACCTGATTCCTTGGTCACACACACACACACACACACACACACACACACACACACATACACCTGATGGGTCTTGGCATGAGCACTTGTTAGTCAGTGTCAGCAGTGGTTTGTTAGAACAAACCACTGATTCTTAGTATGATCCACTTCGTTGTTAGTACTCGTTGTTTATACATCCCACTGGTTCTAAAACTACCAATTGGTTGTTAGTCTCATCCACTGGTCAGGAGTGTGTGGCACGTGTCCACTGAGACAGTATTACCTACTAGTTCTTGGTACTACCCACTGGAAATATGTAATACCCACTGGATATATCTCACTGCCCACTGTCTGTTTGTTCTTCGTAATATCCATTTAATTGCCATACACTCGTTGACCATACCAAGTATCGGTTGTTACGACCTACTATCTGTTAGTAGTACCCACTTACAACACTGTCAGGTTCTCAGTACCATCCAGTAGTCTGTATTTCCCACTGTCAAGTTGTTAACCACTGGATAGTAATACGTATTAGATAACTGAGCACGACAGTACGACCCTTGAGCACGACGGTACGACCCTTGAACACGGCGGTACGACCCTTGATCACGGCGGTACGACCCTTGAGCATGACGGTATGACCCTTGAGCACGGCGGTACGACCCTTGAGCACGGCGGTACGACCCTTGAGCACGACGGTACGATCCTTGAACACGACGGTACGACCCTTGAGCACGGCGGTACGACCCCTCACGACGGTACGACCCTTGAGCACGACGGTACGATCCTTGGGCAGAACAGGACGGTCCTTAAGACAAAATGCCCACTGGGTATGATGAGATCTTTGACCTAACACTTGAGAGTACTACTCAGTGGCTCTTCCTGTTCTAAGCTGGTTGTTTGTGGTTCGCACAAGGTATACTTCTATACAGTGGTCATCACTGCTATCCCCTGGATCTTAGAACTATTTACCAGTTAGAATCACTAACCACTGGTTGATCGGTGTATCAATTAGCAGTCATTAGTACCTACTGACAATCTATCACTGTTTTTAAGTACTACTCAGTGGTTTTAAGTACTACCCAGTGGTTTTAAGTACTACTCAGTGGTTTTAAGTACTACCCAGTGGTTTTATGTACTACTCAGTGGTTTTAAGTACTACTCAGTGGTTTTAGGTACTATCAAGTGGTTTTAGGTACCACTCAATGGTTTTAAGTACTACTCAGTGGTTTTAAGTACTACCCAGTGGTTTTAAGTACTACTCAGTGGTTTTAACTACTACTCAGTGGTTTTAACTACTACCCAGTGGTTTTAAGTACTACTCAGTGGTTTTAAGTACTACTCAGTGGTTTTAACTACTACCCAGTGGTTTTAGGAACTCTCTACCAGTCTTTATTCCCCCCACCTTCCCCCACCTGGTTACCAATCCTACCTACAGGTGGTAAGTGGGAGAAAATGGTCATTAGTACACAGTGACAAACTGCCTGTTAGTATGACAGGCTGGCTGATAGCTGCTGTCAGTAATATCCTCGTGGTTAATATTACTATCTGGCAAACAGTACTACTCACCAGTGGTTACTACTAACCAGTGGTTACTACTTACCAGTGGTTACTACTTACCAGTGGTTACCACTTACCAGCTGTGTTTACTTCCTTACTATATGTGTGAGCAACTTGTCCTCCAGTTCACAGGTTGTCAGATGTACCTACCACCTGGTAGAGCCGCCTCCACCTGCTGGTACTAACCACTGGTCATCACTACTGCCTGAGTGTCACGTGTTCCTGCTCGTTATCTGAACCATCCAGTAGTTTCAGTACTATCCTATGTAGTGTTAACAACAAGTCCTCAGCCCCTTCTGCACTATCCAGTGGATGTTAGAACTGCCCACTGGATGTTAGAACTACCCACTGGATGTTAGAACTACCCACTGGATGTTAGAACTACCCACTGGTTATCAGTACTACCCACTGGATGTTAGAACTATCCACTGGATGTTAGAACTACCCACTGAATGTTAGTACTACTTACATATGGTTAGTACAATACTACCCAGATGTACTTACACCTCTAACTACTCCTTGGTAATAATAACTGGCTGCTAGAGTCACTCACTGGTTCACTAACTGACTCTCAGTGCTACGAGGAGGTTGTTATAACTAACCAGAGGTGGTTACAACTACCAAACAATTACTGACACTAACTTAGCACAATTGTCAGTGGTGGTTAGTGTTGATCACTGGTGGTCAGATGTTCTGATTGGTCGACAGTACAACCTACCAGATGGCTCATCTCATCAACAGATCAAACCATGTACTAGTTATACTCAGTGGTAGTTATACTCAGTGGTAGTTATACTCAGTGGTAGTTATACTCAGTGGTAGTTTGCGAGGCAAGTTGTTACCAAGTGGTATATAGTCATCTAGTGTTTGTCCACACTGCAAAAAGGGTACCCACTTGAGCGCGACAGTACGACCCGTGAACACGACGGTACGACGCTTGAACATGACGGTAAGACCCTTGAACACGACGGTACAACCCTTGAACAAGACGGTACGACCCTTGAACACGACGGTACGACGCTTGAACACGACGGTACGACGCTTAAACACGACGGTGCGACCCTTGAACACGACGGTACGACCCTTGAACTCTCACAATGGTGATACGACCTCTGGGCACAGTGATACGACCTTTGTGTACATTAACCTTGACATTGACCTGATCCTTAAGAGTCAGGTTAAAGGCCAGGCTAATGGCTAGTGACCAGCTACTATTTAGTGACCAATTAATGGCTAGTGATCAGCTATTGACTAATGACCAGGTGTCTGCTAGTGAGGAGCTACTGGCTAGTGACTAGGTGTTGGTAAGCGACCAGTTACTAGCTAGTTACCAGCTGATGGCTAGTTATCAGGTGTTGGCTGGTAATAAGCTGCTGGCCAATGACCAGGTGTGTTGGGTAGTGACCAGCTGCTGGGTAGTGGCAGGTGTTGAGCAGTGATCAGATGTTGGTAATAACTAACATATTGGCCAGTAACCCGGTTGTTGCCACTAAGTTGTGGGTTAATGATATGTGGATCAGGAGAGAACCAATGGAGCCATCATCTCGGGGTTAGGTAATTCATAGAGAGACTTTGTCACTGTTTCGATGTTTAACGCATATGTATTAATCTTTCTGTACATGACATTGCCAAGAGTAGTCTAAATAAATTACGGAATTCGTCGGTGTCTTTCATTAGCCCAGAACTGTCGACGTGTGAACGCCAGACACGCCTCTCTTGTTACCAGTGGTGATTAGGATCCTGAAGGAGATGAAACGCGATAGGGCAACGTTATGAGGTTCTCAAGTGGTCAAGTGGGTCACAAGTGGTCACGTGGGTCACAAGTGGTCACGTGGGTCATGACCCACGTCTTCTGGTAGAAGACCCACCTGGTAAGTGCTGACAGTGACCACTGCATGAGAGATCTCACTCTCACTCTCCTTTTCCCGGCACTGTTCACCTCCCACCACCTACTGTCCTCGTCTGAGTTGTGAACATCCTCACTTTCCACCTGCTAACCCTGACGCCGAGGTCTGCCATGATCACCAGCGCCCCACGCTGCTCGCTCCTCCTGCTCGATGTGCTGCCATCAGTTCAACATGGAGTTTCTTCTCAGACGTGAAGGTAAGTATGGCATACGTCATATCTACAGTGGCTTCTGGAGAAACATGAATGAAAACTGTGAGTATTGAAGGTGCTGGTGCTATGTTGGGGCTGACGCAGAGATTACAGCATGAACTCTACATTTTCAGGAAAGTGAAGCAGAGTTTATAAGTGAAGAGCATTAAAGACCAGGATGGTCAGAGCCACTAGCAGACCACAGTGACTAACTCGAAGTGCTTAGGAGTGGGATGATGCCCAGCGCTGGGTCCTGGAAGACGAAACTGAGGTATCCTGTCTCTCGCGCGAGCGATGACTCAGACAAGAGTCTGGCGATGGGAGTAAGCGGAGGCTGTGGCACCCAGGCGTCGGGTTGATGTTCCTGACACACAAGGTTCAGGATGGAGTTAAGGACACTGCAGGAGACAGCGTAGCGTTGGCTCAGACAGGAACAAACACCGAGGTTCGAGGTAGATCAGAGAGGAGTATAAGACTGTCATTATTATTAAAGCTTTAGGAAAGCCTTCAGGAGGTCACAGTGGTAGGTCTACTACCTAGGGATGACGTAGGATCTGTGGTCTTAAGCAGAGTGTAGGACAATTGTACCGTGATCAGTGGTAGGAGTGAGGACATAGACACATGTGGGCCAGCATTATCTGTGATGGCAACCTGTCTGCTAGGGAATGAGTGTACGATGCAAACATCGTTGGTGGACTACGCTCAGGCAAGCTATTTGAGGAGAAGATGAACCTGATATTTGATCAGATTAAGCGAGGAACAGATCATCTGGGTCACACACGGCAGCTCTCACTTAGGTCAGATGAGGTCACTAGAACTTTAGAGTTCAGGTCAGGTTTGACCAATCTGACCTCGAGTGGCCTAGTGGACTCTCAGATGAGGTCTAACCACAGAGTAACCTTGCCTGACTAACATTGAAGGTTTCCTCATCAATGTCAGAAATCCAAACTTAGAGAAATTAACTACCCACATACGCATGTTAGAGAGGCCACCTCTGTAATTCAACCTTAACTCCTCTCTTCCGACCTGGTCACCTTATAGCTCACTCTCCAACTGATAAAGTCAGTCTGTCTGGTACCTTACTTTCCTCTAACTCAACCTTGGATGATGCTGCTGCTAAACCTCCACCCTTGCGTCCTCTCACTGAACATATGCCAAAATCTTTTGTTCCCTCGAGCAAGACTTATGGCTCAGATGGTATACCATCTCGAGTCGTAAGCAAGTGTGTCTCTGACTCAGACCCAACCATTGCTCTTCTGTTTCATATCTGTCTAAATACCCGGACTTTCCCTTGCACTTGGAAGCTTGCCTTGGTGCACCTTATTCCTATAGAAGAAGACTGTTCTAATCCTTCTAGTGATCGGCCTATTGTTCTCGCTTCTTTTGTCTCCAGTGTGTGTGAAACTCTCCTTAATTTTCACTTTCTCAAACACTTGCACTTTCATTGCCATCTTCCAGATCACCAGGATGGACTTCGAGCTACGTCTTCTGGTGATCTTCTCACTCATGTGACTCACGTCTGGTCCTCCTCCTCTCTTAAGCGCAACGTGTGGTGGTCCTCGACGTCTCCAACGTGTGGTGGTCCTCGACGTCTCCAACGTGTGGTGGTCCTCGACGTCTCCAGAGCATTCTGGATGTGACGTTAATCTTAGCTTTCTGGTCTTCCTTCGTTGGTCTTTACTGCTGGTCTCTGCTTTCTAGCCATGAAACAGCGGTCGTGGTACGAAAGTCCCACCATGAAGTACACAAAAGAAGGAAACCAATAGAAGAATTCTCGTCCGACATGATAGATTAAGATTCAAAATGAAAAGAAAATGACATGTTGTATTGACACGTATTTGTTGTCGTGGTCCCATGGCGAGGGAGCAGCTGGGGGCCCCGGGTGGGCTGTGACACAAGTGATAACTGAGGAAGACGTGGAGACGATGTTTCGCTCTTTGTATTGAGATGTGTTTCTTGGTGGAATTCTTATCTCATGGAGAGCCACGGTCTTGGTGGCAAATAACATTGAAAATATGCAAAAAAAAATTACACCATTTGTACTCAGCATTGTACTCATTTAGTGTGAGGGAGATTGGCTCAAAGTGTAGGTTGGATATTGAATGAAATGTTCCTTTAAGCTGGAAATTTGATTCTGCTACACTACACATAAGTGTGTGGGGATCGAGTGAGCAGCATGTATGTAGAGGGCGCGCGAGCTGCTGTTTCTTGAGGGATGTTAGAAATCTTCACTTAACAGATGTTCGCCATCATCCTAGCCTTATGTAGTCCTAGCCTTTCATGGCCCTAACCTTACCTAGCCCTAGCCTTACCTAGCCCTAGCCTTCATGACCAAAGCTTTGAATAATCCTGGCATTACATAGTCCTAGCCTTACATGGCTCTAGCCTTACGTAGTCGTAGCCTTACATAGTCTAAGCATCACATTACCCAGCCTTACATAGTCCTAGCAATGCGTAGTCCTAGCAATACGTAGTCCTAGCAATACGTAGTCTTAGCAATACGTAGTCCTAGCAATACGTAGTCTTAACAGTACATAGAGAAAATTAAGCGTAAGAGTTATGTGATTTATTCAACAGAGGAAAGTTCAGAGGGGTTCCCTTCCCTCCTCATCATGAGTCATGTGTTACGTCACGTATCTCATGTTCTACTTCCTCAGTTTCCTCACAAACGGTCGCATGTGTTCCTCCTCCTGACGTACGCCAGTCTGCGTCATGTTCCGCGGGTCTACCATGCAGGACCACCTTCATGTGAACGACCATCTGGCCGTAATGGTGGCTGTGAACATCATGAGGAAAACAACGGTTCCTCCTGCGCCAGCTCAGCGGTGGACGACACCTTTGCAGGTTATCAATGACACGATCAGTCCAGTGGTCATTCCAGCAGCAGACGATGCCAGAAGGAGGTTGTTCGTCCTAGGATGAGGCACTGCTGACCTACATGAGGTGGTTCTCCCTCCATCCCTCGACTGACCTATACTAGAATCAAAATCCTTCCCTTCTTGGTCGTTCTCCTGGCATCACCTCTCTCCAACCTTCCCTCTTCCCGTCTGTACACCAAGGTGATGATACTCTCTCTCTCTCTCTCTCTCTCTCTCTCTCTCTCTCTCTCTCTCTCTCTCTCTCTCTCTCTCTCTCTCTCTCTCTCTCTCTCTCTTCTCGTGTCACCTCCTTTGAGCCGAGGACCCGTCTCTTCTTTCTGCCTCACCTCACACTAGGGCTGGCTGATGGTTTCCATCACACAAACATACCCTCTCCGCCTCACACATAACGCTTGACAACACGTACAATCCTCACCTCACACGACGCGTTCTGTGAATATTCGGAAAGAAGTATTTCCTCTCTCCGTCTCTCTCTCTTCTCTCTTTCTCTATCTCTATCTCTTTTTCTCTCTCTGTTCTTCATGTATTATTTTGTCCATTATTCCCGTGTCCCTGTGAACCGTCTCCATGTGTACCCTCTTGTGTGACACGCGTCTGGCTGCTGCTTCCTACAGTTTGTATGTGGAGACCGACCACACTACACGTAGCCGTTATAATGCTCCTCTCTCTCCCCACGACCAGCGGCATTCTCTCCTCCTTCGTCCTTCCTCTTCCTGTGATCCTTCTACCTTTATGATCACTGACCTAATCTTTATCTATCTTTCTCCCTCAATAATCCAATCATCCGAGGTGGCCTCTGACACAGGTGTGTTGACCAGGACCATCACTAGGACGTGGTCTGCGACGCCGACAACAGAAGATGAAGTAAAAATTCCATCATGTCACAGAGGATCACTAGCATCCACTGTGATGCCAGACATTATGAAAAGATCGTGAAGTTTAGTTCTTGGATCCCCAGACGTTGAAGAAGGATTAAAATCCAAGACTTCCGAGGAAATGTAGATGAAGGAACGATTTTAGGAGTTTTTTCTGGTAATGTTTCACCGACGGAGTGAATCGTGATACATGTGTAAAGTTTGCATAAGAGGTAACTTTACGAGGTCCAGGAGTGTGTGTTGATGATGATGGAGGCAAGGTATGTGAAGGAGTCTTTATGTGGTGCTTTACCACGTATGGGCGGGAGAATACCTGTGAGAACAGCAGGGTCACTGGGTGGTCAGGCTGCAGGAGACTCTGGGGGAGTTCCTGAAGATATCTTGAGTGGTTAGTGGAGTTGACGGAGTGAGGAAACATGAGGCTTAGGGGTATGAGGCTCATGAGGATTGGTGATGGTCTGTGGATAGGAGGAAAGTTGAGAAATGAAAGAATGTCATGCGTAGGAAGAGAGAAGGCTAGTGGTATGTTGAGGGAGGCAGAAACAGTCCAATCCGTAGCCTTGCCCTGGACCCCTGTAGCCACCCACTCTGTACCCGCACACTGTACCCCTGTAGCTACCCACTCTGTACCTATACACTGTACCCCTGTAGCCCCTCACAGCGCGGACATACACTGTACCCCTGTAGCCCCTCACTGCGAGCACACACTGTACCCCTGTAGCCACCCACTCTGTACCCATACACCGTACCCCTGTAGTCCCTCACTGCGTGCACACACACTGTACCCCTGTAGCCACCCACTATGGCAGTAACGTACAATACCATTCTCTCCGACACTCGTATGTTCGAGGCTCTCAACTCTAGATGATGCGTCCCGCTTCTCATCTTCCAGCGATCGACAACGCTTTCAGTATCGCCAGTTTCTCCAGCTCTCTCTCTCTCTCTCTCTCTCTCTCTCTCTCTCTCTCTCTCTCTCTCTCTCTCTCTCTCTCTCTCTCTCTCTCTCTCTCTCTCTCTCCCTCTCTTTCCTGCTGGCCTCCAAAGTCGGTTCCATATTCCTCCACGTTCTTCTCCGTCCTTCGTAATTCAGTACTTCAGCTAATGTAAACAAGTCCTATTGATTATGGTAATCTGTCAAGTCATTGGCTGCGTCTGTGGCTCTTGAATTTTAAATCAGCCAATCATCGTCAAGTGTGAGAGCGCTGGTAGCGGTCATAGTGTTCGCTGGTGTGGGAGTTCTTGGTCCATGATCTCATCTGGATCAGACGAGTCTGGAAGCAAGAATAGCTCCAAACAATTGCTCCATCTGGATCTTACCAACAATACTGCTGGTTATTATGTACTGGACCTCACATTCCGGCATATTTGTAGCCTTAATTTCATATTCTATATAGTTTTCAATTCCATTTTGTGTCTGTGAACTCACCGGTCCAGAGGAGCGGAAGGTTCACCATTGTGCAGACGGGATGGGCCAAGCAAACCTTCACTTTGTATGTTACACATTCCACTGTTTATTCCCGTCGACAGTTTTACCCAAACGTTTAAAACTTGAGTAAAACTGCACCAGGAATATAGAGAAGAATGATACATGATGACACAAAGATGATGATGATGATGATGATAATGATGATGATGATGATAATGATGATGATGATGATGATGATAATGATGATGATAGTGATGATGATGATGATGATGATAGTGATGATGATGATAATGATGATGATAGTGATGATGATGATGATGATAATGATGATGATGATGATGATGATGATGATGATGATGATGATGATGATGATGATGATGATGATGATAATGATGATGATGATGATGATAATGATGATGATGATGATGATGATGATGATGATGATGATGATGATGATGATGATGATGATGATGATGATGATGATGATGATGATGATGATGGTGATGATGATGATAATGATGATGATGATGATGATGATGATGATGATGATGATGGTGATGATGATGATGATGGTGATGGTGATGATGATGATAATGATGATGATGATAGTGATGATGATAATGATGATGATGATGATGATGATGATGATGATAACGTTGGCTGCACATTGTTACAAAGTTGTGAATGTGAGGAAGATTGTAGACGCATGATGACGACCAATCATGACCTCACATTAGGAGAGGATCCGACCCAAGACATTCCATGCTGTTCCATCTGCTGCTGTGGCTGTGGCTGCTGCTACCACTGCTGCTGTGGCTGTGGCTGCCACTGTTGCTGTGGCTGCTCCTACCACTGTTGCTGTGGCTGCTGCTACCACTGTGGCTGTGGCTGCTGCTACCACTGTGGCTGTGGCTGCTGCTACCACTGTGGCTGTGGCTGCTGCTACCACTGCTGCTGTGGCTGCTGCTACCACTGTTGCTGTGGCTGCTGCTACAACTGCTGCTGTGGCTGCTGCTACCACTGTTGCTGTGGCTGCTGCTACCACTGTTGCTGTGGCTGCTGCTACAACTGCTGCTGTGGCTGTGGCTGCCACTGTTGCTGTGGCTGCTCCTACCACTGCTGCTGTGGCTGCTGCTACCACTGTGGCTGTGGCTGCTGCTACCACTGCTGCTGTGGCTGCTGCTACCACTGTTGCTGTGGCTGCTGCTACAACTGCTGCTGTGGCTGTGGCTGCCACTGTTGCTGTGGCTGCTCCTACCACTGCTGCTGTGGCTGCTGCTACCACTGTTGCTGTGGCTGCTGCTACCACTGCTGCTGTGGCTGCTGCTACCACTGCTGCTGTGGCTGTGGCTGTGGCTGCTGCTACCACTGCTGCTGTGGCTGTGGCTGTGGCTGCTGCTACCACTGCTGCTGTGGCTGTGGCTGTGGCTGCTGCTACCACTGTTGCTGTGGCTGCTGCTACCACTGCTGCTGTGGTTGCTGCTACCACTGTTGCTGTGGCTGCTGCTACCACTGTTGCTGTGGCTGCTGTGCTGCTTCTGTTGATGTGTAAATGTTGACAGTAAATTTCTCTTACCATTTAAGTGTCACTTGTTGCACCAGGACACAAGGGCAACTGATTACCATGTTATAATGATCTGTGGGTCAGTATACCTCCCTCGCTGCCTGGGTCTGTATACCTCCCTCACTGCCTGGGTCAGTATACCTCCCTCGCTGCCTGGGTCTGTATACCTCCCTCGCTGCCTGGGTCAGTATACCTCCCTCGCTCCCTGGGTCAGTATACCTCCCTCGCTGCCTGGGTCAGTATACCTCCCTCGCTGCCTGGGTCAGTATACCTCCCTCGCTCCCTGGGTCAGTATACCTCCCTCGCTGCCTGGGTCAGTATACCTCCCTCGCTCCCTGGGTCAGTATACCTCCCTCACTCCCTTTCATTACTTTACATTTAGTTGGGTTGAATTTTCTGTGCTATGTATCTCACCAGAACTCTCTCTCTCTCTCTCTCTCTCTCTCTCTCTCTCTCTCTCTCTCTCTCTCTCTCTCTCTCTCTCTCTCCCCGTGCTCAACAACCTCGTCATGGGGAGAGCCCGGTAGTGCACACCACTCTCCCCCAAGTGTTGCTGGTTGTGAGAGTGGATGTAAGTCCTTTATGTGAGAGTAATGAAGAGTGGATTTCTCGCTGGAGGGCCTGTGTGAACCATCATTGTCTGGCAGCGAAGTGCGTCACTCAACGACCAGTTTCCCGTGGCGCCACGTCAACAAGAATGTATCAACATCGTACAGCAGAAAACGGTGCGCGGACCATCATGGTGGAGCACGTCTCTGGACCATCACATTTCATGGTCGTGCGGACCATCATGGTGGAGCACGTCTCTGGACCATCACATTTCATGGTCGTGCGGACCATCATGGTGGAGCACGTCTCTGGACCATCACATTTCATGGTCGTGCAGACCATCATGGTGGAGCACGTCTCTGGACCATTACATATCATGGTCGTGCAGACCATCATGGTGGAGCACGTCTCTGGACCATTACATATCATGGTCGTGCAGACCATCATGGTGGAGCACGTCTCTGGACCATCACATTTCATGGTCGTGCGGACCATCATGGTGGAGCACGTCTCTGGACCATCACATTTCATGGTCGTGCGGACCATCATGGTGGAGCACGTCTCTGGACCATCACATTTCATGGTCGTGCAGACCATCATGGTGGAGCACGTCTCTGGACCATTACATATCATGGTCGTGCAGACCATCATGGTGGAGCACGTCTCTGGACCATTACATATCATGGTCGTGCAGACCATCATGGTGGAGCACGTCTCTGGACCATTACATATCATGGTCGTGCAGACCATCGTGGTGGAGCACGTCTCTGGACCATCACATTTCATGGTCGTGCGGACCATCATGGTGGAGCACGTCTCTGGACCATCACATTTCATGGTCGTGCAGACCATCGTGGTGGAGCACGTCTCTGGACCATCACATTTCATGGTCGTGCGGACCATCATGGTGGAGCACGTCTCTGGACCATCACATATCATGGTCGTGCGGACCACAATTTTGTCTTCGTTAACGACTGTTAAGGTTAGCCTCCTCAGTCACGTGACGCGTCGTGTGTACAGACCCTGCCACCTGCTGGGCTGGTGTCAGTAGTGACTGTATTACTGGACATGTGACCACAGACTGGCGCACTACAGAACCAGTTATTGCTCATCATCTTCTATCGTCAGGATTGAGACAGCCAAGGTAAATAGATCGATAGATATTGTTATATACAAGCTATATCGTCCACCGGTCTAGCTGACCACTGTCACACACATCCCAGCCTCACTATACATGCCAGCTGCCCTCACTGTATACCGGTCAACTCAACGGCAAAATTGTATTCATATTGTTTACAGTCTGCGTCTACCGTATGTATATGTATATCGATTTAAAAGTAGAACAGAGGAAAGGGAGTGGATTCTTGCGCCCCGTGTCATGTTAAACGCGACTCAACACACTCCACTCCACTCACGTCCACTGAACTGGATCGAAAGAGAATATTCTTAGTCTGAGAACTACTGACATTAATCATTTTATAACATTATGTTCCAAAGATTATCATCGGAGAAGAAATATTCACATTTGTGTTAAAGTGAACCACGGTGGATATGTCGTCCTGTATTCATATATAAGGATAGATTAACATAACGTCTGGTAATACCACACATATTACCTTATCATTGGTACGTTAGCTGCCAGTCTGTATAGCGCCTCGTATCTATATCTGGGGAAGTTTTTCTCTGAAACACGAGTGAAGCATTATGAACTAGCCAGTGAAGCAATGATGAAGCAGCCAGTGAAGCATTATGAACTAGCCAGTGAAGCAATGATGAAGCAGCCAGTGAAGCATTATGAACTAGCCAGTGAAGCAATGATGAAGCAGCCAGTGAAGCATTATGAACTAGCCAGTGAAGCAATGATGAAGCAGCCAGTGAAGCATTATGAACTAGCCAGTGAAGTAGCATGAAGCAGCAAGTGAAGCATTATGAACTAGCCAGTGAAGCAATGATGAAGCAGCCAGTGAAGCATTATGAACTAGCCAGTGAAGCAATGATGAAGCAGCCAGTGAAGCATTATGAACTAGCCAGTGAAGTAGCATGAAGCAGCAAGTGAAGCATTATGAACTAGCCAGTGAAGCAATGATGAAGCAGCCAGTGAAGCATTATGAACTAGCCAGTGAAGCAATGATGAAGCAGCCAGTGAAGCATTATGAACTAGCCAGTGAAGCAATGATGAAGCAGCCAGTGAAGCATTATGAACTAGCCAGTGAAGCAATGATGAAGCAGCCAGTGAAGCATTATGAACTAGCCAGTGAAGCAATGATGAAGCAGCCAGTGAAGCATTATGAACTAGCCAGTGAAGCAATGATGAAGCAGCCAGTGAAGCATTATGAACTAGCCAGTGAAGTAGCATGAAGCAGCAAGTGAAGCATTATGAACTAGCCAGTGAAGCAATGATGAAGCAGCCAGTGAAGCATTATGAACTAGCCAGTGAAGCAATGATGAAGCAGCCAGTGAAGCATTATGAACTAGCCAGTGAAGCAATGATGAAGCAGCCAGTGAAGCATTATGAACTAGCCAGTGAAGCAATGATGAAGCAGCCAGTGAAGCATTATGAACTAGCCAGTGAAGCAATGATGAAGCAGCCAGTGAAGCATTATGAACTAGCCAGTGAAGCAATGATGAAGCAGCCAGTGAAGCATTATGAACTAGCCAGTGAAGTAGCATGAAGCAGCAAGTGAAGCATTATGAACTAGCCAGTGAAGCAATGATGAAGCAGCCAGTGAAGCATTATGAACTAGCCAGTGAAGCAATGATGAAGCAGCCAGTGAAGCATTATGAACTAGCCAGTGAAGCAATGATGAAGCAGCCAGTGAAGCATTATGAACTAGCCAGTGAAGCAATGATGAAGCAGCCAGTGAAGCATTATGAACTAGCCAGTGAAGCAATGATGAAGCAGCAAGTGAAGCATTATGAACTAGCCAGTGAAGTAGCATGAAGCAGCAAGTGAAGCATTATGAACTAGCCAGTGAAGTAGCATGAAGCAGCAAGTGAAGCATTATGAACTAGCCAGTGAAGAAGCATGAAGCAGCAAGTGAAGCATTATGAACTAGCCAGTGAAGCAATGATGAAGCAGCAAGTGAAGCATTATGAACTAGCCAGTGAAGTAGCATGAAGCAGCAAGTGAAGCATTATGAACTAGCCAGTGAAGTAGCATGAAGCAGCAAGTGAAGCATTATGAACTAGCCAGTGAAGCATTATGAACTAGCCAGTGAAGCAATGATGAAGCAGCAAGTGAGGCATTATGAACTAGCCAGTGAAGCAATGATGAAGCAGCAAGTGAAGCATTATGAACTAGCCAGTGAAGTAGCATGAAGCAGCAAGTGAAGCATTATGAACTAGCCAGTGAAGTAGCATGAAGCAGCAAGTGAAGCATTATGAACTAGCCAGTGAAGCAATGATGAAGCAGCCAGTGAAGCATTATGAACTAGCCAGTGAAGCAATGATGAAGCAGCCAGTGAAGCATTATGAACTAGCCAGTGAAGTAGCATGAAGCAGCAAGTGAAGCATTATGAACTAGCCAGTGAAGTAGCATGAAGCAGCAAGTGAAGCATTATGAACTAGCCAGTGAAGCAATGATGAAGCAGCCAGTGAAGCATTATGAACTAGCCAGTGAAGCAATGATGAAGCAGCCAGTGAAGCATTATGAACTAGCCAGTGAAGTAGCATGAAGCAGCAAGTGAAGCATTATGAACTAGCCAGTGAAGCAATGATGAAGCAGCCAGTGAAGCATTATGAACTAGCCAGTGAAGTAGCATGAAGCAGCAAGTGAAGCATTATGAACTAGCCAGTGAAGCAATGATGAAGCAGCCAGTGAAGCATTATGAACTAGCCAGTGAAGCAATGATGAAGCAGCCAGTGAAGCATTATGAACTAGCCAGTGAAGCAATGATGAAGCAGCAAGTGAAGCATTATGAACTAGCCAGTGAAGCAATGATGAAGCAGCCAGTGAAGCATTATGAACTAGCCAGTGAAGCAATGATGAAGCAGCAAGTGAAGCATTATGAACTAGCCAGTGAAGCAATGATGAAGCAGCCAGTGAAGCATTATGAACTAGCCAGTGAAGCAATGATGAAGCAGCAAGTGAAGCATTATGAACTAGCCAGTGAAGCAATGATGAAGCAGCCAGTGAAGCATTATGAACTAGCCAGTGAAGTAGCATGAAGCAGCAAGTGAAGCATTATGAACTAGCCAGTGAAGCAATGATGAAGCAGCCAGTGAAGCATTATGAACTAGCCAGTGAAGTAGCATGAAGCAGCAAGTGAAGCATTATGAACTAGCCAGTGAAGCAATGATGAAGCAGCAAGTGAAGCATTATGAACTAGCCAGTGAAGCAATGATGAAGCAGCCAGTGAAGCATTATGAACTAGCCAGTGAAGTAGCATGAAGCAGCAAGTGAAGCATTATGAACTAGCCAGTGAAGTAGCATGAAGCAGCAAGTGAAGCATTATGAACTAGCCAGTGAAGTAGCATGAAGCAGCAAGTGAAGCATTATGAACTAGCCAGTGAAGCATTATGAACTAGCCAGTGAAGCAATGATGAAGCAGCAAGTGAAGCATTATGAACTAGCCAGTGAAGCAATGATGAAGCAGCCAGTGAAGCATTATGAACTAGCCAGTGAAGCATTATGAACTAGCCAGTGAAGTAGCATGAAGCAGCAAGTGAAGCATTATGAACTAGCCAGTGAAGTAGCATGAAGCAGCAAGTGAAGCATTATGAACTAGCCAGTGAAGTAGCATGAAGCAGCAAGTGAAGCATTATGAACTAGCCAGTGAAGTAGCATGAAGCAGCAAGTGAAGCATTATGAACTAGCCAGTGAAGTAGCATGAAGCAGCAAGTGAAGCATTATGAACTAGCCAGTGAAGCAATGATGAAGCAGCCAGTGAAGCATTATGAACTAGCCAGTGAAGTAGCATGAAGCAGCAAGTGAAGCATTATGAACTAGCCAGTGAAGCAATGATGAAGCAGCAAGTGAAGCATTATGAACTAGCCAGTGAAGCAATGATGAAGCAGCCAGTGAAGCATTATGAACTAGCCAGTGAAGCAATGATGAAGCAGCAAGTGAAGCATTATGAACTAGCCAGTGAAGCAATGATGAAGCAGCCAGTGAAGCATTATGAACTAGCCAGTGAAGCAATGATGAAGCAGCCAGTGAAGCATTATGAACTAGCCAGTGAAGTAGCATGAAGCAGCAAGTGAAGCATTATGAACTAGCCAGTGAAGCAATGATGAAGCAGCCAGTGAAGCATTATGAACTAGCCAGTGAAGCAATGATGAAGCAGCCAGTGAAGCATTATGAACTAGCCAGTGAAGCATTATGAACTAGCCAGTGAAGTAGCATGAAGCAGCAAGTGAAGCATTATGAACTAGCCAGTGAAGTAGCATGAAGCAGCAAGTGAAGCATTATGAACTAGCCAGTGAAGTAGCATGAAGCAGCAAGTGAAGCATTATGAACTAGCCAGTGAAGCAATGATGAAGCAGCCAGTGAAGCATTATGAACTAGCCAGTGAAGTAGCATGAAGCAGCAAGTGAAGCATTATGAACTAGCCAGTGAAGTAGCATGAAGCAGCAAGTGAAGCATTATGAACTAGCCAGTGAAGTAGCATGAAGCAGCAAGTGAAGCATTATGAACTAGCCAGTGAAGCATTATGAACTAGCCAGTGAAGTAGCATGAAGCAGCAAGTGAAGCATTATGAACTAGCCAGTGAAGCAATGATGAAGCAGCCAGTGAAGCATTATGAACTAGCCAGTGAAGTAGCATGAAGCAGCAAGTGAAGCATTATGAACTAGCCAGTGAAGCAATGATGAAGCAGCCAGTGAAGCATTATGAACTAGCCAGTGAAGTAGCATGAAGCAGCAAGTGAAGCATTATGAACTAGCCAGTGAAGCAATGATGAAGCAGCAAGTGAGGCATTATGAACTAGCCAGTGAAGCAATGATGAAGCAGCCAGTGAAGCATTATGAACTAGCCAGTGAAGTAGCATGAAGCAGCAAGTGAAGCATTATGAACTAGCCAGTGAAGCAATGATGAAGCAGCAAGTGAAGCATTATGAACTAGCCAGTGAAGTAGCATGAAGCAGCAAGTGAAGCATTATGAACTAGCCAGTGAAGCAATGATGAAGCAGCCAGTGAAGCATTATGAACTAGCCAGTGAAGCAATGATGAAGCAGCCAGTGAAGTATTATGAACTAGCCAGTGAAGTAGCATGAAGCAGCAAGTGAAGCATTATGAACTAGCCAGTGAAGTAGCATGAAGCAGCAAGTGAAGCATTATGAACTAGCCAGTGAAGTAGCATGAAGCAGCAAGTGAAGCAGTATCTAACAGCGAGAGACAAGGGAGCCACTGGACAGTGTGGGGAGTGCGAGTGGACAGTGTGGGAAGTGCGAGTGGACAGTGTGGGAAGTGCGAGTGGACAGTGTGGGGAGTGCGAGTGGACAGTGTGGGAAGTGCGAGTGGACAGTGTGGGAAGTGCGAGTGGACAGTGTGGGGAGTGCGAGTGGAACAGTGTGGGGAGTGCGAGTGGACAGTGTGGGAAGTGCGAGTGGAACAGTGTGGGGAGTGCGAGTGGACAGTGTGGGAAGTGTGAGTGGACAGTGTGGGAAGTGCGAGTGGAAGCTGTTACGTGAGATGGACGTGTGACTTGGCCAGGCAATAGACAAACCATTAGCGGGGGAGGTTAACCCTTAACATGACCTGGCAGAAGAACCATTATCGCACGACCCTTGAGCATAACGGTACGACCCTTGAGCACGACGGTACGGCCCTTGAGCACGACGGTACGACCCTTGAGCACGACGGTACGACCGATCCTTAAGTACGCCGACACGAACGTTGGGTATGAAGACTGACCTTTGACCTGACCCTCAAATGACGTGGATTACCACACGAAGCGGCAACTATGGACCCAGGTGAGAGAGAGAGAGAGAGAGAGAGAGAGAGAGAGAGAGAGAGAGAGCATATGGATTACGATCCGAGGATAATGCAAGTGCTCACCCCTCTCCCACTCTCACACCAGTCCTCTCTCCCATCCTCTTCTCCCCTACACTACAGTACTCCCCCTCTCTGGTTCACCTCCTCCAACCTTCCTGCCTCTCACCTCACATCTCTCTCTCTCTCTCTCTCTCTCTCTCTCTCTCTCTCTCTCTCTCTCTCTCTCTCTCTCTCTCTCTCACCTGGGTGTAAGGTTCGTGTTGCCTGAGGTTCAATGTGGTCAGCCAACACTTCAGTGGCTGTCGAGGTTACCAGACGTGTTCACGCCGGGGTTGTCCACTGGTCGAGCTGCCATTCTGCTCTGGAAAGCATCGCTAGTGACTCGACCACCGCTGGGGGTCGAACACTGGTGCTGGTGTGGGACTGCGGCCGTCAAACAACATAGCAGACTGACACACACACACACACACACACACACACACATACACACACACACACACACACATACACACACACACACACACACACATACACACACACACACACACGCGCGCGCGCGCGCAAACACACACACACACACACACACACACACACACACACACACGGAAACCATCAGACACTCTTACAGAAACATGTCGTCTCCTGAGTCATTACTTAACTAAGTAAGAATAACTACTTATAAGAACGAGCCACTTAAGATGTAGATAGAAAACGGAGTAACGTGGTACATAAGGAAGGCACCGATGGCTTGATTTCTCTCGTGATCTCGCGAGATGGACGCGCAAATATCCAATAAAAATTTCCATATAGAAGAGAACATGGGATGACGTACTCCACCATTCTGATGGTGATGGTGTAAAGCCCGGTGACTGTGGTGATGTTGGAGGTAATGGTGGTGGTGGTGGGGATAATGGCGGTGGTGGTGGTGGTGTTGGTGATAATGGTGATGGAGGTGGTGATAATGGTGGTGGTGTTGGGGAATAATGGTGGTGGTAGTGGTGGGGATAATGGTGATGGAGGTGGTGGGGATAATGGTGGTGGTAGTGGTGGGGATAATGGTGGTGGTGGTGGGGTAATGGTGGTGGTGGTGAGCACTAGTGTTGGAGAACACTTTATACACACTGGAGAGGAGAGTCGTCCTCTCCAACACCATGTTAAGATCCCCTGCTATATAGAGCAGGTGTGTGTCATATGTGTGACAGTAGTGATGACCAGGTTTATAGAGCAGGTGTGTGTGATATGTGAGACAGTAATGATGACCAGGTATATAGACAGGTGTGTGTCATATGTGAGACAGTAATGATGACCAGGTATATAGACAGGTGTGTGTGATATGTGAGACAGTAATGATGACCAGGTATATAGACAGGTGTGTGTGATATGTGAGACAGTAGTGATGACCAGGTATATAGACAGGTGTGTGTGATATGTGAGACAGTAATGATGACCAGGTATATAGACAGGTGTGTGTGATATGTGAGACAGTAATGATGACCAGGTATATAGACAGGTGTGTGTCATATGTGAGACAGTAATGATGACCAGGTATATAGACAGGTGTGTGTGATATGTG
Organism: Panulirus ornatus; assembly: GCF_036320965.1. Taxonomy (NCBI): domain Eukaryota; kingdom Metazoa; phylum Arthropoda; class Malacostraca; order Decapoda; family Palinuridae; genus Panulirus; species Panulirus ornatus. Next base: position 31,321,161 of record NC_092244.1, on the reverse strand, counting down.
AGACAGTAATGATGACCAGGTATATAGACAGGTGTGTGTGATATGTGAGACAGTAATGATGACCAGGTATATATAGACAGGTGTGTGTCATATGTGAGACAGTAATGATGACCAGGTATATAGACAGGTGTGTGTGATATGTGAGACAGTAATGATGACCAGGTATATATAGACAGGTGTGTGTCATATGTGAGACAGTAATGATGACCAGGTATATAGACAGGTGTGTGTGATATGTGAGACAGTAATGATGACCAGGTATATATAGACAGGTGTGTGTCATATGTGAGACAGTAGTGATGACCTGGTGATGACATACACCATTACTGTGGGTGAGGATGGATGACTGGCCGTACATCTGCCCTGCCTGTGGTTCATCACACGGGGCTCATCACACGGGGCTCATCACACGGGACTCATCACACGGGGCTCATCACACGGTGTTCATCACACGGGGCTCATCACACGGGGCTCATCACACGGGACTCATCACACGGTGTTCATCACACGGGACTCATCACACGGTGTTCATCACACGGGACTCATCACACGGTGTTCATCACACGGGACTCATCACACGGTGTTCATCACACGGAACTCATCACACGGGGCTCATCACACGGGACTCATCACACGGGGCTCATCACACGTGACTCATCACACGGGGCCTCATAACACGGGACTCATCACACGGTGTTCATCACACGGAACTCATCACACGGTGCTTATCACACGGGACTCATCACACGGGGCTCATCACACGGGGCTCATCACACGGGGCTCATCACACGGTGTTCATCACACGGGGCTCATCACACGGGGTTCATCACACGGGGCTCATCACACGGAGTTCATCACACGGGGTTCATCACACGGGACTCATGACACGGAGCTCATCACACGTGACTCATCACACGGGGCCTCATAACACGGGACTCATCACACGGTGTTCATCACACGGGACTCATCACACGGTGTTTATCACACGGGACTCATCACACGGGGCTCATCACACGTGACTCATCACACGGGACTCATCACACGGGACTCATCACACGGGACTCATGACCACAGAGCAGCCTCTTACAGTGTGGGAGATGAAGGTGAGACTCACAGACCAGGGCAGACGTGTGCACCCAGCCAGGTCGCTAGCATGACTCCCCAGAACTCGGGGGGCTCACACAATCTGGAGGTGTTCTATAAACTCCCCAGAGACAGACCCCCACTAACTGGGGGTGTTCTGTACGCTTCCTCAAGACCATCCCCACAAACTGGGGTGCGCTATAACTGGGGTGCGCTATAACTGGGGTGCGCTATAACTGGGGTGCGCTGTAACTGGGGTGTTCTATAACTGGGGTGCGCTATAACTGGGGTGCGCTATAACTGGGGTGCTCTATAACTGGGGTGCTCTATAACTGGGGTGCGCTATAACTGGGGTGCGCTGTAACTGGGGTGCTCTATAACTGGGGTGCGCTATAACTGGGGTGCTCTATAACTGGGGTGCGCTATAACTGGAGTGCGCTATAACTGGGGTGCGCTATAACTGGGGTGCGCTATAACTGGGGTGCGCTATAACTGGGGTGCTCTATAACTGGGGTGCGCTATAACTGGGGTGCGCTATAACTGGGGTGCGCTATAACTGGGGTGCTCTATAACTGGGGTGCGCTATAACTGGAGTGCGCTATAACTGGGGTGCGCTATAACTGGGGTGCGCTATAACTGGGGTGCGCTATAACTGGGGTGCGCTATAACTGGGGTGCTCTATAACTGGGGTGCTCTATAACTGGGGTGCTCTATAACTGGGGTGCTCTATAACTGGGGTGCGCTATCACTGGGGTGCTCTATAACTGGGGTGCGCTATAACTGGGGTGCTCTATAACTGGGGTGCTCTATAACTGGGGTGCTCTATAACTGGGGTGCGCTATCACTGGGGTGCTTTATATGCCATAAGTCTCTGTCATATCATGGGTACGACCATTGAGCACGACGATACGACCCTTGAGCACGACGAGGCATGATGACCAGGTCGCTGAATTACTCTTAAGAGTCAGGTCAAAGGTCACGGCTTCATACCGTCGTGCTCAAGGCTCGTGTCATCGTGTTCATGGGTCATGCTGTCGTGCTCAAGGATTTTACAGTCGTACTCAAGGGTCGTACGTTACGCTCAAGGGTCGTGCGGTCGTGCTCAAGGGTCCACCTTCATGCTCAAGTGTCTTTCTCAAGGGTCGTACCGTCTAGTTCAAGGGTTGTACCGTCGTGCACAAGGGTCGTACCGTCGTACTCAAGGGTCGTACCGTCGTGTTCAAGGGTCGTACCGTCGTGCTCAAGGGTCGTACCGTCGTGTTCAAGGGTCGTACCGTCGTGTTCAAGGTTCGTACCGTCGTGTTCAAGGGTTGTACCGTAGTGCTCAAAGGTCGTACCGTCGTGTTCAAGGGTCGTACCGTCGTGCTCGAGGGTCGCACAATAACTGAAAGGCTTGAGACAGAATCCATAATAAGTTTGGACAATTTAACTCCCCTTTTTAGAATGATTCAAAATATATGCTAATGATGTCATTTGCATCTTGATTATTATGCAAAATATGCTAATCCTCCAGAGATAAAATATATGTGACTTCTGAATTCCCTCAGAGCGACTCAGAGCAGGACGAATACATGTAGCACATGTGACACACACCTGACACATGGGCACTGTTTGGGAAGTGAGAGGTGATGAGAGGGGCAGGAGGTGAGAGGTGATGAGAGGGGCAGGAGGTGAGAGGTGATGAGAGGGGGCAGGAAGTGAGAGGTGATGAGAGGGGCAGCAGGAGGTGAGAGGTGATGAGAGGGCAGGAGATGAGTGAGGAAGGAGACCAAGAGGAACTTTGAGAGGGAATAGAAATGAGGCAGAGAGATGTGTGTGTGTGTGTGTGTGAGAGAGAGAGAGAGAGAGAGAGAGAGAGAGAGAGAGAGAGAGAGAGAGAGAGAGAGAGAGAGAGAGAGAGAGAGAGGTGTACATATTGTGATAACATGACAGGGTTTTCCCTCAGTATTAACATACGAGTTCCCTAGAGACGTGAATGGTAATATATCGTCACATGAAGTATTAGGATTTGTGATGATTTGCATATGTTAACTGGCACTGAATATTACCACATTAACACGTATGATACGCGGTCTGAGTGGAATGTAATGTTGGCAGGTTGTAAGTAATGTGACCAGGTTGTTAGGTAATGTGACGAGGTTGTTAGGTCATGTTACCATATTGTAAGTAATGTGACGAGGTTGTTAAGGTCATGTTACCATATTGTAAGTAATGTGACGAGGTTGTTAGGTCATGTTACCATATTGTAAGTAATGTGACGAGGTTGTTAGGTCATGTTACCATATTGTAAGTAATGTTAGCTGGTTGTAACCACAAACATGTGTGTTGTTCTGTTGGTCGAGTCAAATAATCACATGTAATTATCGATTATGTAATATTCATCAGTTTACTTATGTGTAAGTAATCACTTTCTGAACCTCATAAGTAAGGCTGCAGGAGCCTTGAAGATAATGGTACGACCCTTGAGCACGACGGTACGACCCTTGAGCACGACGGTACGACCCTTGAGCACGACGGTACGACCATTCAGCACGACGGTACGACCCTCGAGCACGACGGTACGACCCTTGAGCACGACGGTACGACCATTCAGCACGACGGTACGACCCTTGAGCACGACGGTACGACCATTCAGCACGACGGTACGACCATTCAGCACGACGGTACGACCCTTGTGCACGACTGTACGACCATTCAGCACGACGGTACGACCATTCAGCACGACGGTACGACCCTTGAGCACGACGGTACGACCCTTGAGCACGACGGTACGACCATTCAGCACGACGGTACGACCCTTGAGCACGACGGTACGACCATTCAGCACGACGGTACGACCATTCAGCACGACGGTACGACCCTTGAGCACGACGGTACGACCCTTGAGCACGACGGCACGACCCCTGGGCTCAGGTCAAAGGCCAGGTCGTCACAGTCAGGGTGCTGGACGGTCAGACTTAACGACCAATCAGAAATGATCTGAGGTCACTGTGCTGCTGATGACGTCACCTTGTGTATATGTGTGTGTGTGTGTGTGTGTGTGTGTGTGTGTGTGTGTGTGTGTGTCAGCCCCTCGCTGACGCCCTCCGTTACCGTGCTGACGTCACATGTGTCTCACAAGACGTTGATAATTGCCTCCTCCTCCCACATGTGGTTCCTCGTTACCAGCGACACCTGACCTCACAGTGACCTCACTCTGACCTAGGGCGTCTGACCCAACCACTGGTCGACTTGGACGATGGAAGTCCCGCCTCTTCTGATCTGCCATCGATAAACGAGCCAGTTATCCACATCCTCTGCTCTCCAGCCAATGAGCGAGCTGTATTGCTCTCCAGCCAATGAGCGAGCTGTATTGCTCTCCAGCCAATGAGCGAGCTGTATAGCTTCCAAGGACACTACAGTGACCTGGAGTGACCCCACGCACGTGCCCGGGTCACTCAATCAATCGGGGAGAGTCAGGTGGGAGAGTCAGGTGGGAGAGTCAGGTGGGAGAGTCAGGTGGGAGAGTCAGGTGGGAGAGTCAGGTGGGAGAGTCAGGTGGGAGAGTCAGGTGGGAGAGTCAGGAGATCCTGGTCCGCTCGTACAGCCGCCGTCAGCCAGACCACTCCAGTCAGCCCTCTCCACCCGCTACAACAGCGGCTCCACCCACACACCTGGCCCAACCCTCCACCACACAGCTGGCTCCACCCACACACCTGGCCCAACCCTCCACCACACAGCTGGCTCCACCCACACACCTGGCCCGACCCTCCACCACACAGCTGGCTCCACCCACACACCTGGCCCAACCCTCCACCACACAGCTGGCTCCACCCACACACCTGGCCCAACCCTCCACCACACAGCTGGCTCCACCCACACACCTGGCCCAACCCTCCACCACACAGCTGGCTCCACCCACACACCTGGCCCAACCCTCCACCACACAGCTGGCTCCACCCACACACCTGGCCCGATCCTTCACCACACAGCTGGCTCCACCCACACACCTGGCCCGACCCTCCACCACACACCTGGCTCCACCCACACACCTGGCCCAACCCTCCACCACACAGCTGGCTCCACCCACACACCTGGCCCGACCCTTCACCACACAGCTGGCTCCACCCACACACCTGGCCCGACCCTTCACCACACAGCTGGCTCAGTGTACACCCGCCGTGCGGTAGTGTACATCACGCTAGCTGGCTTACTGTACACACCTGCACACATCTGTACATGGACAGGTCCGTGCATGGTAGGTAGGTCCGTGCATGGTGGGTAGGTCCATGCATGGTGGGTAGGTCCGTGCATGGTAGGTAGGTCCGTGCATGGTGGGTAGGTCCGTGCATGGTGGGTAGGTCCGTGCATGGTGGGTAGGTCCGTGCATGGTAGGTAGGTCCGTGCATGGTAGGGAGGTCCGTGCATGATGGGTAGGTCCGTGCATCATGATGACGATACGTCTGTCACATCCTAAAAGTACCGTCATGCTGAAGTGTTGCATCCTTGTGCTCAAGGGTCGTACCGTCGTGCTCAAGGGTCGTACCGTCGTGTTCAAGGGTCGTACCGTCGTGCTCAAGGGTCGTACCGTCGTGCTCAAGGGCCGTACCGTCGTGCTCAAGGGTCGTGTTGTCGTGCTCAAGGGTTGTACCGTCGTGCTCAAGGGTCGTATTGTCGTGTTCAAGGGTCGTACCGTCGTGCTCAAAGGTCGTACCGTCGTACTCAAGGGTCGTACCGTCGTGCTCAAGGGTCGTACCGTCGTGCTCAAGGCTCGTACCGTCGTGCTCAAGTGTCGTACCGTCGTGCTCAAGTGTCGTACCGTCGTGCTCAAGGCTCGAACCGTCGTGCTCAAGTGTCGTACCGTCGTGCTCAAGGCTCGTACCGTCGTGCTCAAGGCTCGTACCGTCGTGCTCAAGGGTCGTACCGTCGTGCTCAAGGGTCGTACCGTCGTGTTCAAGGGTCGTACCGTCGTGTTCAAGGCTCGTACCGTCGTGCTCAAGGCTTGTACCGTCGTGCTCAAGGGTCGTACCGTCGTACTCAAGGGTCGTACCGTCGTGCTCAAGGCTCGTACCGTCGTGCTCAAGGCTCGTACCGTCGTCCTCAAGTGTCGTACCGTCGTGCTCAAGGCTCGTACCGTCGTGCTCAAGGCTCGTACCGTCGTGCTCAAGGGTCGTACCGTCGTGCTCAAGGCTCGTAACGTCGTGCTCAAGGGTCGTACCGTCGTGCTCAAGGCTCGTACCGTCGTGCTCAAGGCTCGTACCGTCGTGTTCAAGGGTCGTACCGTCGTGCTCAAGGCTCGTACCGTCGTGCTCAAGGGTCGTACCGTCGTGTTCAAGGGTCGTACCGTCGTGCTCAAGGGTCGTACCGTCGTGCTCAAGGGTCGTACCGTCGTGCCTTATAAGAGAGTCACTGATACCCCAACTCCCATCAAGACGTGACAGTAATGAGGATATTAGAGGCAGCAGCATATGACACAGCCTGGCCTCCTATGCTGCACCTATGCTGTTGTGTAAGCATACTAAGGCCGTAGCACCTGGCAGCATCGATATAAGGAATTATCTGCATATATCAGCCATCATGTTGACAGATCTCAGCGTCCCACAGTGTGCACGTTGCTCTAACATGACCATTTGCAATGTGTGCATTATTGACCAGATGGAATGAGGGGGAGCGGGTGTGCAGTGTGGCACAGTGCGCTACAGATCACACGAGAGTAGCAGACTCACACACTGTAAGAGAGGAACAGATCTCGCGAGGGTAACAGATAAGGAGAGGCACAGATCATGTGAGGACAACAGACATGGATGTGAACGGAGAAAGGAACAGAATATATATGAGGAGTGAATAACGTGACATGAGAAAAGGCACAACACACACACACACACACACACACACACACACACACACGATGAGCGCCTCTCTGAACAACTGTCAACATAACACCACAACAATAATAAGTTATTTTCACAGGCTGTCACCCATGACAGTCATGTGTCATGACAGTCATGTGTCTCATGACGATCACGTTCCATGACAATGCCTCTCGTTTTACATTATAATTCAGGAAACTTTTTCCCTGCAGTTTGGATGGCCAGAATGGTAGATGTTTGCCTCTGTGTCGCCAACACGACCCACCTACAAGCCAGAAATATTTCATGTTTAACCTTCATAAAGTTGTGGCACCTTCCAGGCTGTGTGTATATATACATCATTTTTATATGAACATTTTGTGATGGTTTTTTTTGTTCCTCTACTTCGTTTTTATTTCATGAATCCGAACCAAAAAATAAGTTGCTGGAGAGGAAGGTCTATAGTGTCTGCTTCAACACCATCACCTGAGCTATTGTTATGACACCAAAACACTTAGACCCTGGGTTGATCTCTGGGGTCGAGTGTCTGGGGAGGATCCTGGGTTGATCTCTGGGGTCGAGTGTCTGGGGAGGATCCTGGGTTGATCTCTGGGGTCGAGTGTCTGGGGAGGATCCTGGGTTGATCTCTGGGGTCGAGTGTCTGGGGAGGATCCTGGGTTGATCTCTGGGGTCGAGTGTCTGGGGAGGATCCTGGGTTGATCTCTGGGGTCGAGTGTCTGGGGAAGATCCTGGGTTGATCTCTGAGGTCGAGTGTCTGGGGAGGATCCTGGGTTGATCTCTGGGGTCGAGTGTCTGGGGAAGGGAGAGGAGAGTAGTGTTCACCACCCAGGGGAGGTCGAGGATGGAAGAGCCGTAGGAGGAGAGCCAGGAGAGAGAGAGAGAGAGAGAGAGAGAGAGAGAGAGAGAGAGAGAGAGAGAGAGAGAGAGAGAGAGAGAGAGAGAGTCCCACCCACCAGGTATGGACGTCAGAGCAGTGTACTGTACCAAATATTATTGCTGTTCGTCCATCGCTTGCTGTCTATCCCGAGCTCCTACATATTTCAGTCTTCACCAAATATTTCGTGTCAATCTTTTTTTAGATCTTCTATCCCACTGAGAATACTCGTGCGCCGCTAGTGAGGTAAAGCCTCGTGAATGGTTTCTCCTGGGACGAACATATTAGTACCATCCACTTGGCATCACAACAAACACATTCCCAACGAACCTGAAGGAAACATTTATCTCTTAACGTCGTGACTCAACGTGGGTTTCTGTCAAGACTTCTTCCATCCTCCTGCAGGAGGTGAGGCCGCTCTGATCCTCCTGCAGGAGGTGAGGCTGCTCTGATCCTCCTGCAGGAGGTGAGGCTGCTCTGAGCCTCCTGCAGGAGGTGAGGCTGCTCTGATCCTCCTGCAGGAGGTGAGGCCGCTCTGATCCTCCTGCAGGAGGTGAGGCTGCTCTGATCCTCCTGCAGGAGGTGAGGCCGCTCTGATCCTCCTGCAGGAGGTGAGGCTGCTCTGATCCTCCTGCAGGAGGTGAGGCCGCTCTGATCCTCCTGCAGGAGGTGAGGCTGCTCTGATCCTCCTGCAGGAGGTGAGGCCGCTCTGAGCCTCCTGCAGGAGGTGAGGCCGCTCTGAGCCTCCTGCAGGAGGTGAGGCTGCTCAGAGCCTCCTGCAGGAGGTGAGGCTGCTCTGGACCTCCTGCAGGAGGTGAGGCTGCTCTGATCCTCCTGCAGGAGGTGAGGCTGCTCTGATCCTCCTGCAGGAGGTGAGGCTGCTCTGATCCTCCTGCAGGAGGTGAGGCTGCTCTGATCCTCCTGCAGGAGGTGAGGCTGCTCTGAGCCTCCTGCAGGAGGTGAGGCCGCTCTGAGCCTCCTGCAGGAGGTGAGGCTGCTCAGAGCCTCCTGCAGGAGGTGAGGCTGCTCTGGGCCTCCTGCAGGAGGTGAGGCCGCTCTGAGCCTCCTGCAGGAGGTGAGGCTGCTCTGAGCCTCCTGCAGGAGGTGAGGCTGCTCTGAGCCTCCTCAGGAGGTGAGGCTGCTCTGGGCCTCCTGCAGGAGGTGAGGCCGCTCTGAGCCTCCTGCAGGAGGTGAGGCCGCTCTGAGCCTCCTGCAGGAGGTGAGGCCGCTCTGAGCCTCCTGCAGGAGGTGAGGCCGCTCTGAGCCTCCTGCAGCTGCCAGTCTTGCTGCTTTAATGGTCTTTCATTATTTTCGGAAGCTACTTTGTGTCTCGTTCTCTTTCTAGCCACCATATTGGTTTTCGTTAGGTCAACGGGTGACATTCTTTAACATCTAAATTATTTCTGGTCTTCTTCTCTTACAGACATGTGGGAATCTCACATTGTGGCGCTTGGTGCCTTAAACCTTATGTATCTACAAGATTTTTAAACTTGAATCCTTCAACTCACAACTCGTATCCAGTTTTCTCTTCAGTCAGGACCAACTCCATCACTGTTGTTGTAGATGAATCAGTCTCTCCTTCCCTCCTCATCAGTGGTAATCATCAATGTTTCTTGTATTTCCTACTCGTTATCTTTTCTTATCACTGATAACCTGATGACGACTCAGCTGGTCACCTGGGTCAGTGTGACTTCACGCTTCCCTTCTACTCTTTCTCTTGTACCGCGTCTTGTCAACATCTTCTGGCGGGACACAATCATAATTCATTGTTTCTAAAACTCAATTTCTTCTGTGGCTTCTTTCGAAGATTCGTTTTGAATTTGTCATTTCCTCCAGAGATTCCACTGGTCAAACTGCCTAACACTATCAAGATTTTTGATATCAACAAACATCATCATGGCTCTCTCTCCAGCGATTGCAGCGGATGAGAAATAACCTTGTGACTTATCATCCAGTATCTATCTATCTATCTGTACAGATAATGTATCGAGGATACTGCTAATGTCCTCCGCCACGTAACTTGGCCATGACCATCAGGTCCTGTGTTCTCCGTGTACTCCCATGTGACGTTTGATCTTTCTTGGAAACTTATCATCATCACTGAAGCACTGGACTCGACCCATCACTGACTGCTGTTCACACCTCTGAAGAGGCTCTTATTCCCACCTCTTGTGAACGTATGCCACGCAAATCTCCCACAGTAATCCATGTACATAATATATCAAGGCTTATAACTGCCAGGTTATACCATGTCCATGATATCTCAAGTCTTATAACTGCCAGGTTATACCAAGTCCATGATATATCAAGTCTTATAACTGCCAGGTTATACCATGTCCATGATATATCAAGGCTTATAACTGCCAGGTTATACCATGTCCATGATATATCAAGGCTTATAACTGCCAGGTTATACCATGATTGACTCTCTGTCCTGCTGTTGAAGTATACTCGCGGTAGACCAAGCAAGATTTCTCGTCTCAAATATATTTTCTTCCCTGATTGCCTCGTCTGTCACAGTCCCTCATAGACAGCAATCCAGCTGAGTCTTTGCTCACTTTTTTCCATCTCCATCTGTAAAATGTATTTGGTTCAAGTGGGCTGTCCATCTGCCTGAGCATTAAGTTCACAGTCCATCTGTCTGAAAACTCCTGTGATCTATAGACGTCTCCCTCAGAGTTACTGAATACCTCGTACTCTGCTGGCCAACTTAACCTCACAGCCAACGTGTCAAGATCAGGTCGCGAACTCTGGCAAACCACAGAGGTAGGATGAGGGGAGCGAATGAAGCCATCATGTGGGGGGAAAGTGTACTTACGTCAGAATGAACCAAGAAATCAGATGAAAGATGATAGACAGATATAGCGGGATGATACATGAAATGTGTCCTCTCCTGTTACCTAGACAGGAGCGGGTCTAGCACTGGCTCCATCCCTAAACTTCTACAATAAACAAGTTTTCTTTTTCTTTTCCAGAAGTCATCAGCTGAACCAGCAGGTGGGTGAGTCCTGACCATCATGCAGGTCCACCAGCGGACCTCCCTGTTGTAACTGACCGGAGTCCTCACACACCACACCATACCACCCATATCCTGTGCAATTCCCACAATTCTTTCATTATTTGTTCCAGTTCGTCCTAACTTGTTGAACGAATTATAGACTCAGAAAAATTAAGAAGACTGTATTTTGATTTTCCAAAATAAAGGTAGTCATCAACTATTGATATATTTTGGAAAACCAGAGATCATTTTCACTCATTAAGTTACATTATCCCATGTTTATCTTCGTTCTTTCCTTCCTTATAACTAGGCCTTGAGGATAACTGTACACACACAACTTCTTTGATCACTTTGGATTCACATATCCACACAAAACGTGGCTCGCTCCCGCTGCTCACTGTATGAACCATTTCCTTACCAAGCGAACCCGCTTCACTCATGGACGTCCACTGCTTCGAATCGTGAGTCACGTTGTGTGAGAAAAGTCAACAAACGGGGATCAGGAGGTAAGTCATCGATGCTCCTCCATATTCTTACCACATACTAAGCATCTGTACCTTCATTAGGTTAACTTAAGTCAGGGACAAGTTGGTGAGAAAATTGTTTTGCCATAACTAACCCAAGAAATGTTACACACACTCGAAATCGCCTTCAACCTGCCAACATATTTCTCAATGAAAACATACTTATCACACCCCGTAGCCTTTCAGCAGAAGTAGTCCACAAATATGATAAAACATACCACTGAGTATAAGATAACATACAGATAACAGTGACTGTGCTGAAGACAAAGTAAATATTTTGGTCTGCGGCAGTGATACCAGCAGATCGAAAAGAACCATCGTGCAAGTTGCATCAACCCGACCATGTACGAGCGGCAGAAGTGCTTCATGTACCGCTGTCGCTCAGGAATATTTATGGTCTTCAGAGAGAGAGAGAGAGAGAGCTGGAGCACCTGCTCAAACCTCCCTGGCTGGATATGTATGATTGTAAATAAAGAGGAATAACAAAACAACAACTCCTGCCCATCACCCCATTACCCCATCACCTCCTGCTTGACCCATCAACACACTCCTAGTCTGACCCATCAACACACTCCTAGCTGACCGATCACCCCCTCACCGTTGCTTGTACTCGCTTGGCTCCGACCTGCCTCCTTGTGTTGGCCGACCTGGGGGTCTGTTTCCCCGAGGTGGTGACACTCGTCTTCTGTGGGTTAAGGAAAGTGGTCATCTCTATGTATGTTGTACGGTGAATCATGTACTCAGTGGCCTGTCTTTGGAATCTGTCTTCTACTCTCCCTTACAACCCTCTCTCTCTCTCTCTCTCTCTCTCTCTCTCTCTCTCTCTCTCTCTCTCTCTCCCCTGTGGTACGTGCTGCCTGCCTGCGTCTGGCTGGGAGAGGCCCTCCCTCCCTCCCTCCCTCTCCTGTGGTACTGCTGCTTGGCTGCGTCTGGCTGGGAGCAGCAGCGTCGCGGGAAGCGAAGGTCCAGTCAATAATGCAATGAGAGCCAGCCAGCCAGCCATCCAGCCGCCCAGCAAGCCAGCCACCCAGCCACCCAGCCAGCCAGTCAGACAGCCACCCAGCCAGCCACTCAGAGAGGCTGGCCATCCAGCCATCCAGCCAACCAGCCATTTAACCAGTCACCCAGCCAACCACCCAGCCACTCAGCCATCCAGACACTCAGCCATCCAGACACTCAGCCATCCAGACACCTAACCAGCTACCCAACCAGCCAACCAGTCAGCCAGCCCACCAGCCAGCCAGCCAGCCAGCCAGCCAGCTAGCCAGTCAGACAGCCACCCATCCAGACAACCACCCAGCCAGACAGCCACCCAGGCACCCAACCAGCCGGCCAGCCAACCACCCACCCAGCCACTCAGCCAGACAGCCTCCCAGCCACCCACCCACCCAGCTAACCAACCAGCCACCCAGCCACCCAGCCGGAAAGGCAGCCACCTAGCCACCCAGCCGGCAAGCCAGCCACGCAGCCAGCGACCCAGCCAACCAGCCAACCTTCCATCCAGCGACAATTTCCACCATCATTGCCTCCGTCACCTCCAACACCACCATTATCCCCACCATCACCACCACCACCTCCCACACAAACATTATCCCCAACATATTACCACCACCACTACCACAAACACCAGCACCAACACAACACAACAACAACAACTACAAGCTGGGTTAAAGTTGCCCCTGACTATGATACGTACCTGACCAACAGACACACCTGGAGGAGGATGGTCTATATGTACAACTTGTGATGAATGTGCAGGCCATGTGTGCAACAACCAGGGTGACCACGAGACTATACGGGAATAGATTAACTTTTATAGATAGAGTTTATGGGAATAGATTAGCTTCTATAGATAGAGTTTACGAGAATAGATTAGCTTCTATAGATAGAGTTTACGAGAATAGATTAGCTTCTATAGATAGATAAAAAGAAAGTTCTATTTGGTATTTTCAGTCGAGTGGCTGACCACAATAACTGTTATGTTACTGAGAAAATTGAATCATTTTGTTAAAAATTATTTTGAATTTATTCAAATGAGTTTCTGACAAGAGTTTGGTGCAACATTACCAAGGGAATCACAAGAGAGACACAGTCATCCCATCTGGTCCAGGTCTTAACCCTTCACGTCAGGTCACAGAGAGTGTGGTCACGTTACACTGCAAGGTCACATGCTGGGCAGACGTGAAGGTGACCTGAGTGTGGAGGTAATGTTTGTGGTGCTACCCACCTCTGCCAGCAGGAGTGTTACTTGTGATGGGTCTGTCAATGGCTGAAACTACATTAGTACATTAAAATTCGAGACTCCAAGAAAGAAAGATGTCATCCTGTACCGACGATTCATCTGCTCCACCCTAACCTACGCCTCACCTACCTGCTCATCTACCTTGTCAAAAGCAAGCACAAGTTCTCCCTGTCCCATGCACGCCTCACACCCTCTTACATGTTCAGGCTTCCTAAAATGATCTCATCCTGCTTGTTTCCTTCACCTCTGACACGTACATCCTTATACTCAGTCTTTCCTCACTCATCCTCTCAACACGATCATACCATTTCATCACACACTGTTCAGCTTTCTCATACATATTCCACTTTCTACTTCCCCTCTGTCTTATCCTGTCATTTCTTACTCGATCAGTCCACTTCACACCACACATTGTTCTAATGTATTTCATTTCTTATACATTTTCCGTCTTCTGTAGTTTTTCGACATTTTTTTTTTTATTCACGGTTCACGAGTTTTATTCCTGCAGTTGCCTCACCTACTCATCACTCTTACTCATCTTTGTTCTCAGGACAGTGAGTGACATCTCTCTCTCTACACGCTCGTCAATGCAGGCAGGACGTATGCTGCCGCCTCCACTCTGTGGTACACTTCAGCTTCCAAATTCCATCTGCTGCTGCCACGTTCTCTCCCAGGTATTTAAAGCGCTACACTTCCCTCATGTTCTCTCAGTCCAAACTCACACGTAAACCAACTTGTCTCTCTCTTACTAGACTTCATAAACTTACCTTCGCTCACGCTAACTCAACTTCCTTCATTCAAACGCGCTCTCAGACACAGACGCCATCTTCTGCAGTCATTCACTCCATTGTGTCACTTGGGTCGTGTCAGCTAGGGACTGTCACTGCACACATACACAGTGTTGATGTACGGGACAAAACGGGTATGAAACTCTTTCCCTGTAATACACACACACACACACACACACACACACACACACACAAGTGTACCATTCTAAACAGACAATGTGGAGTCATCAGTTTGGATGTCAACATCCCAGAATGAAAGAGGAGAAAGTTCTTACCCTCAGCCACAAGGGTACGACCCCTGAGGGTAACGACCTAAACCAACCCTTAAATACCAAGGTCAGAGGTCATCATGCCGTCATCAAGGTCAGAGGTCATCATGCCATCATCAAGGCTCGTGTTGTGACGACCAAGGCTCACAACGTCGTGCATGTGCCTTCGTGCTCAAGGGTCGTACCGTCGTACTCAAGGGTCGTACCGTCGTACTCAAGGGTCGTACCGTCGTGTTCAAGGGTCGTACCGTCTTGTTCAAGGGTCGTACCGTCGTGCTCAAGAAGCGTGCTGTTGTGTCCAAGGGTTGTATCGTCGTGTTCAAGGGTCGTTCCGTCGTGTTCAAGGGTCGTACCGTCGTATTCAAGGGTCGTTTCGTCGTGTTTAAAGGTCGTACCGTCGTGCTCAAGGGTCGTACCGTCGTGTTCAAGGGTCTTACCACCGTGTTCAAGGATTGTGTCGTCGTGTTCAGGGGTCGTACCGTCGTGTTCAAGGGTCGTTCCGTAGTGTTCAAGGGTCGTAGCGTCGTGTTAAAGGGTCGTACCGTCGTGTTCAAGGGTCGTTTCGTCGTGTTCCAGCGTCGTATCGTCGTGTTTAAGGGTAGTACCGTCGTATTTAAGGGTCGTTTCGTCGTGTTCAAGGGTCGTTCCGTCGTGTTCAAGCGTGGTACTTCATGACGGAGGAAGTACATAAAGCGGATTGGCTACGTGTGTTCGGGTAAGAATGAGTCAGCGTTACCAAGCAATGATAACAACGGCTGGTGGTTTGGGTCGGTAATGCGAGCCAGGGGAGGCCAGGTCAGCTGGGTCATGACCTTAATGGTCCTCCTGCCGTCACAGGTGAGTCACACACGAGATTTATGTTCACTACCCACGGAATTACCTGGAAAATACGTGGACTGTACACTGGCAATCTCACATCTCTCTCTCTCTCTCTCTCTCTCTCTCTCTCTCTCTCTCTCTCTCTCTCTCTCTCTCTCTCTCTCTCTCTCTCTCTCTCTCTCATTCTCTCTCTCTCTCTCGTCCTTCTGTGGTGCTTCTGCAGCTTCGGAGTTGCGCTCCGTGCAGGAGCAGGGAAAGTATGGACTCCTCTGTAATGATTAGTTCATCAACGAGGCAGAGTTTCTTTCCGTTCATTGACGTTGATACAGCCTTACTGACAGTGACTTCGTGAGGCAACCACTCACAGGAGGAGTCGGTAACACCGCCAGCCCGTGGTCACACGACGAGCGACAGGTCATCTTCATCTCCCTCAGTAGATGGAGAGGAGTAACGTCTCATGGAAGACTTACTCACTCCAAAATGTTCCATGAATCTCCCAGCTACTGAGTGGAGCGCAGCCTCGATGCAGTAGCGGCTCCACAAGAGAGAGAGAGAGAGAGAGAGAGAGAGAGAGAGAGAGAGAGAGAGAGAGAGAGAGAGAGAGAGAGATGAGTACCGATGACAAGCTCAGATCAGGATGGCAGTCTTAGCGCCAGGTCCTGAGTGATGGTGTTGTCACATGGTCACTGCTCCTCCTCCTCCTCCTCCCAGGTGTTGCCACATAGCCACTGCTCCTCCTCCTCCTCCTCCCAGGTGTTGCCACATAGCCACTGCTCCTCCTCCTCCTCCTCCCAGGTGTTGCCACATAGCCACTGCTCCTCCTCCTCCTCCTCCCAGGTGTTGCCACATAGCCACTGCTCCTCCTCCTCCTCCTCCCAGGTGTTGCCACATAGCCACTGCTCCTCCTCCTCCTCCTCCCAGGTGTTGCCACATAGCCACTGCTCCTCCTCCTCCTCCTCCCAGGTGTTATCACATGGCCACTGCTCCTCCTCCTCCTCCTCCCAGGTGTTGCCACATGGCCACTGCTCCTCCTCCTCCTCCCAGGTGTTGCCACATAGCCACTGCTCCTCCTCCTCCTCCCAGGTGTTGCCACATAGCCACTGCTCCTCCTCCTCCTCCTCCTCCCAGGTGTTGCCACATAGCCACTGCTCCTCCTCCTCCTCCCAGGTGTTGCCACATGGCCACTGCTCCTCCTCCTCCTCCCAGGTGTTGCCACATAGCCACTGCTCCTCCTCCTCCTCCCAGGTGTTGCCACATAGCCACTACTCCTCCTCCTCCTCCTCCCAGGTGTTATCACATAGCCACTGCTCCTCCTCCTCCTCCTCCCAGGTGTTGCCACATAGCCACTGCTCCTCCTCCTCCTCCCAGGTGTTGCCACATAGCCACTGCTCCTCCTCCTCCTCCCAGGTGTTGCCACATAGCCACTGCTCCTCCTCCTCCTCCTCCCAGGTGTTGTCACATAGCCACTGCTCCTCCTCCTCCTCCTCCCAGGTGTTGCCACATAGCCACTGCTCCTCCTCCTCCTCCTCCTCCCAGGTGTTGCCACATAGCCACTGCTCCTCCTCCTCCTCCCAGGTGTTGCCACATAGCCACTGCTCCTCCTCCTCCTCCTCCCAGGTGTTGCCACATAGCCACTGCTCCTCCTCCTCCTCCCAGGTGTTGCCACATAGCCACTGCTCCTCCTCCTCCTCCTCCCAGGTGTTGCCACATAGCCACTGCTCCTCCTCCTCCTCCCAGGTGTTGCCACATAGCCACTGCTCCTCCTCCTCCTCCTCCCAGGTGTTGTCACATAGCCACTGCTCCTCCTCCTCCTCCCAGGTGTTGCCACATAGCCACTGCTCCTCCTCCTCCTCCTCCCAGGTGTTGCCACATGGCCACTGCTCCTCCTCCTCCTCCCAGGTGTTGCCACATAGCCACTACTCCTCCTCCTCCTCCCAGGTGTTGCCACATAGCCACTGCTCCTCCTCCTCCTCCCAGGTGTTGTCACCTGCATGACATGATCACCAAAGCTTCTGGCTTCTTCTGGGACTGATCTCAGCCACATGCCAAGTTTTCTTTTAAATGTTTTGCAGCTGTTACATGAAAGTTTCGTGCTTCTTCTCCTCCTCCTCCTCCTCCTCCTCCTCCTCCTCCTCCTCTTGCTCCTCCTCCTCCTCTTGTTCCTCTTCCTCCTCCTCCTCCTCCTCCTCCTCCTCTTGTTCCTCCTCCTCCTCCTCCTCCTCCTCCTCCTCCTCCTCCTCCTCTTCCTCCTCCTATGCTGAACAGTTCTTATAGGTTCCCAGTTGGGGTTCTATATATTGTGGAGGATGTAGGTTCTGGAGGGCCAGGTGTTAGAGGGTCAGGTGTTGGAGGAACAAGTGTTTGAGGGTCAGGTGTTGGAGGAACAAGTGTTTGAGGGTCAGGTTCTGGAGGGCCAGGTGTTAGAGGGTCAGGTGTTGGAGGAACAAGTGTTTGAGGGTCAGGTGTTGGAGGAACAAGTGTTTGAGGGTCAGGTGTTGGAGGAACAAGTGTTTGAGGGTCAGGTGTTGGAGGAACAAGTGTTTGAGGGTCAGGTGTTGGAGGAACAAGTGTTTGAGGGTCAGGTGTTGGAGGAACAAGTGTTTGAGGGTCAGGTTCTGGAGGGCCAGGTGTTAGAGGGTCAGGTGTTGGAGGAACAAGTGTTTGAGGGTCAGGTGTTGGAGGAACAAGTGTTTGAGGGTCAGGTGTTGGAGGAACAAGTGTTTGAGGGTCAGGTGTTGGAGGAACAAGTGTTTGAGGGTCAGGTGTTGGAGGAACAAGTGTTTGAGGGTCAGGTGTTGGAGGAACAAGTGTTTGAGGGTCAGGTTCTGGAGGGCCAGGTGTTAGAGGGTCAGGTGTTGGAGGAACAAGTGTTTGAGGGTCAGGTGTTGGAGGAACAAGTGTTTGAGGGTCAGGTGTTGGAGGAACAAGTGTTTGAGGGTCAGGTGCTGGAGGAACAAGTGTTTGAGGGTCAGGTGCTGGAGGAACAAGTGTTTGAGGGTCAGGTGCTGGAGGAACAAGTGTTTGAGGGTCAGGTGTTGGAGGAAGAAGTGTTTGAGGGTCAGGTGCTAGAGGAACAAGTGTTTGAGGGTCCGGTGTTGGAGGAACAAGTGTTTGAGGGTCAGGTGCTGGAGGAACAAGTGTTTGAGGGTCAGGTGCTGGAGGAACAAGTGTTTGAGGGTCAGGTGTTGGAGGAACAAGTGTTTGAGGGTCAGGTGTTGGAGGAACAAGTGTTTGAGGGTCAGGTGTTGGAGGAACAAGTGTTTGAGGGTCAGGTGCTAGAGGAACAAGTGTTTGAGGGTCAGGTGTTGGAGGAACAAGTGTTTGAGGGTCAGGTGTTGGAGGAACAAGTGTTTGAGGGTCAGGTGCTGGAGGAACAAGTGTTTGAGGGTCAGGTGTTGGAGGAACAAGTGTTTGAGGGTCAGGTGTTGGAGGAACAAGTGTTTGAGGGTCAGGTGCTGGAGGTAGCGGAGGAGTGGGAGGCCGGGGGATGGGTTGCCCACACAGGAAAACCAATCTTGTAATTACACCTGAACAATGGCCCCCGATGTCAATGATTCTTAATCTTTTTCTTTCCATTGTTGTGAATCTTGACTGGTTATTATCATCCTATTGTTGTGAATCTTTACTGGTTATTATCATCCTATTGTTGTGAATCTTTACTGGTTATTATCATCCTATTGTTGTGAATCTTTACTGGTTATTATCATCCTATTGTTGTGAATCTTTACTGGTTATTATCATCCTATTGTTGTGAATCTTTACTGGTTATTATCATCCTATTGTTGTGAATCTTTACTGGTTATCATCATCCTATTGTTGTGAATCTTTACTGGTTATCATCATCCTATTGTTGTGAATCTTTACTGGTTATTATCATCCTATTGTTGTGAATCTTTACTGGTTATTATCATCCTATTGTTGTGAATCTTTACTGGTTATTATCATCCTATTGTTGTGAATCTTTACTGGTTATTATCATCCTATTGTTGTGAATCTTTACTGGTTATTATCATCCTATTGTTGTGAATCTCACCTGTATACTATCATTCTATTGTTGTTGTCAGAAACATCCCCTGTGTTCCCCTGTGTCCCCCCCCCCACGCTGGCCAGGTAACGGCCACACCTGTGTTTGACCAACATGAGGGTCACCCACACCAAGACCCACTGTGGCCCTCTACTAGGGCCATCATAACCCACTGTGGCCCTCCACTGGGGCCACCATAACCCACTGTGGCCCTCTACTAGGGCCATCATAACCCACTGTGGACATCAGAGTTCTGGCCTGCCAAGTCTAGAACGATTGTGCCTGCTGCTCACAGTCCATAACCCAGTGTGGTCTGAACCATTAACCTCACCAGTGGGACAAGAGTGTGGTCTGAACCATTAACCTCACCAGTGGGACGACAGTGTGTTCTGAACCATTTACCTCACCAGTGGGACGACAGTGTGTTCTGAACCATTTACCTCACCAGTGTAACGACAGTGTGGTCTGAACCATTAACCTCACCAGTGGGACGACAGTGTGGTCTGAACCATTAACCTCACCAGTGGGACGACAGTGTGGTCTGAACCATTAACCTCACCAGTGGGACGACAGTGTGGTCTGAACCATTAACCTCACCAGTGGGACGACAGTGTGTTCTGAACCATTTACCTCACCAGTGGGACAAGAGTGTGGTCTGAACCATTAATCTCACCAGTGGGACGACAGTGTGGTCTGAACCATTTACCTCACCAGTGGGACGACAGTGTGGTCTGAACCATTAACCTCACCAGTGGAACGACAGTGTGGTCTGAACCATTAACCTCACCAGTGGGACAACAGAATGGTCTGAACCATTAACCTCACCAGTGGGACGACTGTGTGGTCTGAACCATTTACCTCACCAGTGGGACGACAGTGTGGTCTGAACCATTAACCTCACCAGTGGGACGACAGTGTGGTCTGAAATATTTACCTCACCAGTGGGACGACAGTATGGTCTGAACCATTAACCGCACCAGTGGGACGACAGTGTGGTCTGAACTGTTTACCTTACCAGTGGGACGACAGTATGGTCTGAACCATTAATCTCACCAGTGGGACGACAGTGTGGTCTGAACCATTAACCTCAGCAGTGGGACGACAGTGTGGTCTGAACCATTAATCTCACCAGTGGGACGACAGTGTGGTCTGAACCATTAACCTCACCAGTGGGACAACAGTGTGGTCTGAACCATTAACCTCACCAGTGGGACGACAGTGTGGTCTGAACCATTAATCTCACCAGTGGGACGACAGTGTGGTCTGAACCATTAATCTCACCAGTGGGACGACAGTGTGGTCTGAACCATTAATCTCACCAGTGGGACGACAGTGTGGTCTGAACCATTAACCTCACCAGTGGGACGACAGTGTGGTCTGAACCATTAATCTCACCAGTGGGACGACAGTGTGGTCTGAACCATTAATCTCACCAGTGGCACGACAGTGTGGTCTGAACCATTAACCTCACCAGTGGGACGACAGTGTGGTCTGAACCATTAATCTCACCAGTGGGACGACAGTGTGGTCTGAACCATTAATCTCACCAGTGGGACAAGAGTGTGGTCTGAACCATTAATCTCACCAGTGGGACAAGAGTGTGGTCTGAACCATTAATCTCACCAGTGGGACAAGAGTGTGGTCTGAACCATTAATCTCACCAGTGGGACAAGAGTGTGGTCTGAACCATTAATCTCACCAGTGGGACAAGAGTGTGGTCTGAACCATTAATCTCACCAGTGGGACAAGAGTGTGGTCTGAACCATTAATCTCACCAGTGGGACAAGAGTGTGGTCTGAACCATTAATCTCACCAGTGGGACAAGAGTGTGGTCTGAACCATTAATCTCACCAGTGGGACGACAGTGTGGTCTGAACCATTAACCTCACCAGTGGGACGACAGTGTGGTCTGAACCATTAATCTCACCAGTGGGACGACAGTGTGGTCTGAACCATTAATCTCACCAGCGGGACGACAGTGTGGTCTGAACCATTAATCTCACCAGTGGGACGACAGTGTGGTCTGAACCATTAACCTCACCAGTGGGACGACAGTGTGGTCTGAAATATTTACCTCACCAGTGGGACGACAGTGTGGTCTGAACCATTAACCTCACCAGTGGAACGACAGTGTGGTCTGAACCATTAACCTCACCAGTGGGACAACAGAATGGTCTGAACCATTAACCTCACCAGTGGGACGACAGTGTGGTCTGAACCATTTACCTCACCAGTGGGACGACAGTGTGGTCTGAACCATAAACCTCACCAGTGGGACGACAGTGTGGTCTGAAATATTTACCTCACCAGTGGGACGACAGTATGGTCTGAACCATTAACCGCACCAGTGGGACGACAGTGTGGTCTGAACTGTTTACCTTACCAGTGGGACGACAGTATGGTCTGAACCATTAATCTCACCAGTGGGACGACAGTGTGGTCTGAACCATTAACCTCAGCAGTGGGACGACAGTGTGGTCTGAACCATTAATCTCACCAGTGGGACGACAGTGTGGTCTGAACCATTAACCTCACCAGTGGGACAACAGTGTGGTCTGAACCATTAACCTCACCAGTGGGACAACAGTGTGGTCTGAACCATTAACCTCACCAGTGGGACGACAGTGTGGTCTGAACCATTAATCTCACCAGTGGGACGACAGTGTGGTCTGAACCATTAATCTCACCAATGGGACGACAGTGTGGTCTGAACCATTAATCTCACCAGTGCGACGACAGTGTGGTCTGAACCATTAACCTCACCAGTGGGACGACAGTGTGGTCTGAACCATTAATCTCACCAGTGGGACGACAGTGTGGTCTGAACCATTAATCTCACCAGTGGCACGACAGTGTGGTCTGAACCATTAATCTCACCAGTGGGACAAGAGTGTGGTCTGAACCATTAATCTCACCAGTGGGACAAGAGTGTGGTCTGAACCATTAATCTCACTAGTGGGACAAGAGTGTGGTCTGAACCATTAATCTCACCAGTGGGACAAGAGTGTGGTCTGAACCATTAATCTCACCAGTGGGACAAGAGTGTGGTCTGAACCATTAATCTCACCAGTGGGACAAGAGTGTGGTCTGAACCATTAATCTCACCAGTGGGACGACAGTGTGGTCTGAACCATTAACCTCACCAGTGGGACGACAGTGTGGTCTGAACCATTAATCTCACCAGTGGGACGACAGTGTGGTCTGAACCATTAATCTCACCAGTGGGACAAGAGTGTGGTCTGAACCATTAATCTCACCAGTGGGACAAGAGTGTGGTCTGAACCATTAACCTCAGCAGTGGGACAAGAGTGTGGTCTGAACCATTAACCTCACCAGTGGGACGACAGTGTGGTCTGAACCATTAACCTCACCAGTGGGACGACAGTGTGGTCTGAACGATTAATCTCCCCAGTGGGACGACAGTGTGGTCTGAACCATTAATCTCACCAGTGGGACGACAGTGTGGTCTGAACCATTAATCTCACCAGTGGGACGACAGTGTGGCCTGAGAATGAGAGAAAACATTAGCAGGAAGACAGATGATGTTTTGGCTGGTGGAGGAAGACGAGTGTGAGGAGTGAGGGAGGGACGCTCCACCATGTGATGCCGACTGACTTAAATCGCCGGAAAACATTATAAGATAACCAAGATAAACGTTGTTATCTTTGTGTCTGGTTAAGTCTGACATTTATTACACAGGACTGAACACCTACGTCTGTGTTCTAAAGTAATAACACTTATAAAAGTCTAGATTATCAGGATCGAATTCTATACAACTCACGTTGTGAAAAGTTGTGTAATAAGTTATGGAAAATACTTAGATAAGTTATGAAAAGTAGTTGAATAAGTTATGAAAAGTAGTTGAATAAGTTATGAAAAGTAGTTGTATATCCTTGTGAAAATTAAGTATATTTCAAAGACTTTTCTGTCCGTTCCATCTGTATCTTACTTATTTTGAGCAGCCAGTCCCCCCTGTGCAGCCCCTCAGCCACACCAACATGTCACACGTCAGCTGAATCTCTGTACACATCACTGGACTTCATGTGACATGAGATGATAACCATCTTACATCCACTCACCATAACATGGTGACTCACCATCCAGCAGCCCTCACTATCCAG